>NC_143569.1:64781923-65090384 GCF_054136105.1 Typopeltis vanoorti
TGGCTTGTGAAAGTAAATTATCATCTGCTTTTATACAATTTTTATACATATGAACAAAGTGTTGGCTAGGTAGCTTCCAACACTAAAATTTCTCACTAAAACTGCAATGGCCTTGAAACCAGCACAGATAAAAAAGATAAACACTAGTGTCAAAACTTTTAAGTCTTTACATTATTCTTCCTTAATGCTGTACGTTTTCACATTCACTCTTCCTGCATAAAAAAACGACACTGTTTCCAGAACTACATACATGAACATGTACAAGTGATAGTTTTTATTTACATTATCTGGCTCGGCACTCAGAAATAAGGCTTGTCTCTAATAACCCCATTCTCTCTACTTCAGCTCTCATTCAGTAAAATACTGGTGGCAAGTTGCACATCATTATTAGAACTTCTTAAAGCACGCACAACACTTTGACGATCAAATCCCATCTCAACAAGTGTCTGTACCTAAGAGAGAAAGATTTTTTAGAACGATTTTTATAATTAGCATTTAAAATTATTTCACTAAAATTAATTTGACAATTTATGATTGTTCTTAATTTTTTTTTTAAATTTAAGATAATTTGCTTTGCAACATATATAAAATTAAACCATAAATATAAATTATCATAAAAACATTCCCTAGGAGCAGATTAAAGTCAAATAAGAAATTCTTTCAACTATGAAAGGTATCTAAACCTATTTCCATAAAAAAAAAAAAGCTCTACAAATATGCAGTTATATATTCAGTTCTTTTTTGCAGTTAAGAAAGTAAAATATGTAAAAGAGAAATAAATGAGATGATAAATTCACAGTGTTGAGTACTAGGGATTTACAATTATTTCAACATTATTTTCACATCTAATATATTAGGCCCCATGGCATGACTATGTAACTTGGTTTATAGAATCCTAATTAATGCTCTAACAGAGTGATTAATCCAATCTGCATATCTGACGAATGCAAGTATTCTCTGGGTATGTCTGTCTTAGACTGAAAACCCAAGTTTCCAGGAGAAAAAAATCCTGCATCCTCTGTGAGACCAACTAACTCACCTTCAGTTTAAAAATCCTTATAATGGTTATTTGCATCCTAGAGGGGATTCAAACTCCAAGTCTTTCCAACCAAAGGGCATCATTAACTGAACTATGGAGGTTCAAATTATATGAACACTTCCACAGATATTATTAGTACGCTAATCAAAGAAAATTAACAGATTGCAAATTAAAAATCTTTTATTCTTTAGAATAAAAATTGTATTTATATGGTCCTACTGAGAAGAGGTTCATAATCTGTAATAATTAAAATTCAAGCAGATATATTTAAAAAATAATAATTAAGCAGGTAGTTTATATGAATAAAAGTAATTATTAGCATAAAAATTTCACTAAGGTTTCATAGGTATCTTCAGTATGAAATGATTGAAATACAAGTCATCTTCCTATCTTGTATTAGGCTTTGGGGCCTCTCACAATCTCATTCCATCTTTTATATAGTCTTCCAACTGATCTCTTCCCCATGGGTTTCTATTCAAGGATTTGTTTGGTGATTCTACTATTGTTCCATTTCCATTGTGGATATATTCTATTATTGGCTGCTTATTCATTTCTTCCATGATTTCTTTATTTCTTTTATGATCTAACAAGATGTATTCTGCAATTCTCCTATCTCATTTCTGCTGCATTGAAATATAAGTTCAAAGCACATATAATAGAAATATCAGCAATGCTATATAAAATATTAAGAGGTCAAGTACAGCAACTAAGATAATACTAATGTCCTAAATAATGCTAATGACACACACACACACACACACACACACACATATATATATATATATATATATATAATTAACTTAAGATTAGCAGTCAAAAAATGCCACTAAGGGGGATAACTGCAATTCATCTCATCTACAAACTAACAATGCTTCACAACTCTTATTGTACAATCTTTCAATAAGGAATCTGCTCCTGTGTCTGAGTTGAGTTTGATCTTTTCCCAAAGAATTCTGTGCTCAAAGGAGACAGTGTGTTCTACAAGTCCAGACTGCTTAGCCTAATAGTATTTGATGTAACTTTTATGTTCCTCAGGATGAATAGCGGTGTATTTTCTGGAAGGATCAAAGTACAATAAATCAAAGGCGCATGGGATCTGATAAACAACCTTGAATACTAAGAGAAGAAACCTGTCCTTTGTCAAACCAAAAAATGAAAAAAATTTAGCAGAAAATAGTAATGCTAATAATGTAATAGTAAGCACCTGCCGGATTTCTTTTCGAGATATGGACTAGCCATTAGTAACACCATGTTCCAACACAATGATGTGCACAAATTCACACAAAGAGAACATGTAAAAAATAGTCTTATTCACCATGGTATTGGTGATAATATTTTCACTGTAGTTCAGGATGAAACATTACACAGGAGATTTGAAATAAGTGATCACTATTTACTTTTGAAAAAGATAATGTATGCAAAATATGTAAAAAAGGTTTAAAAATCCAGTCATGTAACTTTCAATGGTGAACTGTAGACTCAAATATACAAACATCATTAGAGAAAAAAATAAAGCTATTTGAAAACAAACCAAGACATCCACTGACAAACAACACAGAGAAGAAAAAGACTTCATGGTAGACTCAAGTTAAAGTAGTTCTAAATAAAGAAATCATACCAAAAGTTCCTGGTAGGTAATTTAATAGGTGTCCACTCCTCAGAGAATATAGGAAAAATGCAAGAATGCTATAAGTAAAAGCAGACAAGTCATAGAAGATTTTGGCAAGATATAGAAGATAAATATCACAAAGGTGGAAGCTACTCTGGAAGCTATTACAAAAAAGATTCAAAATGAAAGATTACTGTAAAAAAAATTAGAAGATGCTAAAGATGACATAAAATCATATATAAAGTAATTATTTTGAAAGACTGTGAAATGAATCAAGCATTGATAGAACATTGGTAAAAAATATTAAGAGGAATGCTATCAGGAGTACACACCATTTTACTTTTAGTAAAAAAAAAAGCAATCAGAAAAAATCTGATAAAACAGGGTTATTGTTCTAAATTATATGCAAAAGATTACAGCCATGAGGAACATGTGCTATGTATGTTAACTATTTGTATTTTGCAGAATAAAAAAAACTTGCATTTTTGGGAGAAAAACTCCACTTCACTTCACATAAGATACGTTAATTAGTTAATTCAGCAGATCTAGTCAGAAGATTAAATTCCAGGTGATTGGAATAGAGCTCCCATAATACTAATCTATAAAAAAGATTAACCGAGCGTAAAAATTATAGAGGAATTTCCCTATTGAAAATTCCAGGTAAGATTTATATAAGCATACTTGAGATGCTAAAAAAAATTATAAAAGAGAAACATGGAGAACAAATTTAGTTCAGGAAAAATAAAGGTTGCCAGGATTAGATTTTTATATTAGGACAAATAGGTATGAAAGGAATATAACAAGGATTTCAGTTCTGTAATCTGAAAAAGGCATATCAATAGCAAGACATTCTTCAAAGTGCTATAGCTGAATTGTACAAAGGGGATATGTTCATACCATGCATATACAAACTAAATATTACGGTTTGTTTATTTTACTGTGAAGGATCAGCATGAAAGGAAGTATTATAAGATACCATGATATAACCACATAAGTTTATACTGTGCAATGTAAAAAACATTTGTATTTCTAGAAACAAATTGTAGCAGGTTGCATGAGGAGGAAAGTGGAATTATATAACTTCTGAGTCTAAGATCTTGAACAATTGTGTAAACGAGAAAGATGATGCTAAACAGATAAGTTTTATTACCATTCTTGCTACAATCCTATATGAAATATAAGTGAGATGGTAGCTGTACCTCCTTAAAAGGGTATTACATCTGTGTGCTTATCCATTATGATGACATAAAAACCTACAACAACTCCTATTAAGAATATCAAGTAGATTATGTCTCACACTGATTTACTGAGTTCTTTCATCACACGAGTGTGGATGCCATTAAATCAGATAATTTAGAATCTAGATTGCATCTTCTATCTGTGATGGCATGCAAGAGATGAAAAAAAAAAAGGAATGAAAAATCCTTTCCTGAGCTTTGAACTTTTCTGGTCTACATTTCTTGAAATTTTTTACTTATATTTATTTTTTTTTTTTAAAGACAAGGATTATAAACTAAAGATATATAAACTCATCCAAACATTTATGCTTAAGCAGACAATTATTTTTGTTGGCATTTATGATTATTTACTTATTTCTGAGTCAACAGCCTATTTTAATACCACCCACACACACTTCTCTAGGAACCTTGATTTGATTTTTTTTTTTTTTTTTTGTTTCCCAAGCTGGTTTATATATACTCATGGTTTACTTTTCACTGGTTATATCTATTTTGTTTCAAGTTTTCATGTCACTTACATTAAAGAGTTACAAGTAAATCATGCTTTCTAGCCCAATTCTTTGATAAAGTCTGCTTTCTCCTTTAAGGACATTAATGACTTTTAATTTAATGTTTCTGAACACACTTCATAAGCAAAGAAAAAATATTACCTACCAATCAACAAAAGAAAACTTTTATCACTTTTTTTTAATATATTTTGTTTAATCCATCACAAATAAGAGGATGTAGAAAATATAAGAACCTGCTGATGTTCTCTTTGAATAGTTAGAGGGAAAAGCCAATCCAAAGTTCCAGGTAAATGAGAGGAGGAAGATCAGATTTCAGTTAGATGTTGAGCAGCTGCCACTCATTACATTATAGATCTAATGTCAGATAGCAGATGAAGTAAGACTATGAGAGGATAACATGATTTTGGATGATAATACCCAAAGCCATATTCTGCAACTCAATAAGAATAAGAGAGGAGATGAAATACCTTGAATAAAAATGGTTATTGCCTGTAACTTGTTGCAAATAATCAGTTCAAATAATTATGAGTTACTGTGATGGCCAAACAAATTCTGCTATATGTCGTTTTTTTAAGAAAGAAAACTGAGTTCACATGCCCTCAGAGACAGAAGAAACTTTATTATACAATTTTCAGGAAATGATAAATTAGTCAGAGAAGGGACTTTTTTTTTTTTTCCTGTTCGAACAACTGGGATTTTTCCTCCCAGAGAAGTAGCAATGGAATCCTAAGATAGAGATTCAACATTAACAAATCCTGTCTGCTATTCAAGAATTATCAAATTCCTTGTATGAAATTCAAATGCAAGTATATGAAAAATGAAACAGCTACAAATACAGGTTATAATTGGGACTTTATAACAGTGAGTATGTAAAGAACCTCATTATCGCATATGTTGAAAGTGACCACCTCCTTAGTGGCTGCAAACTCACTCTCTTTTTACCAGGTTTGATGCAACCTAGTGAAGCACCTGCACACTGATGTTTTCAATTGCTGTTGAAATATTCATTTTTAGTTTATCCAGTGTGTGTGTGTGTGTGTGTGAGAATTATTCCAATAAACATCATTGAGATATCCCCAAAGGAAAAAATCTGGTGATCTTGGAGGCAAGAATTTTTGAGATGAGACAGTCACTGAAAATTTCTTGCAAAATGTGTATGGCACTATTCGACATGTGGCGCCATATTGTTGGAACCAACAATGGCATTTGCTAACAACAAGAAGTACCACTAACTGTGTGATGATGTCATGGTAGACAGAACTATTCACAATCGTTTCAAAAGAAAATGAGTCTCCTACAATATGATGCAGTGATATCCCACACCAAACTAATTTTCTGAGAATGCAAAACTTTTTCATGAAAAGCATGTGAATTTTCATATGACCAAATCCTACTGTTTTGACTTTACATACTCACTGAGATGAAACCAGGCCTCATCACTGAAGAAAACTATATCAAGCATCTCTATATCATGTTCTTCAACCAATGAGCATAACCATCTGCAGAAGGCTATTTGTTTGCCTTTATCTGGGTTCTTCAGTTCATGAAATGAGTGTACACAATATGGATGAAGGTGCAACGATCTCACAGCTTTCTGAACACTATCGTATTACGTTGATGATTGCATGACAAGTTTCCTGAGGTTTTTTTGTTGGGGAATGCTGCAGTCTCTTTACCTCATCCATTTTATCATCAGTCAAAATGAAGGGTCATCTTCCTTAGCAATTCCTATCTGCAACAGATCCAGTTTCCCTGAAAAGGCTGCACTAATCTCGTTATATTAGACTTCAGTACCTGGATATTTCTTATGAAATTCCTCGGCAACACGTGTGCAAAAACAATTAGCAAAATAAATTTCCAAAATGAAAACTTGGTGCAGCTGGGAAAGACATTTCACTTCCACAATGAACAAAACTGCACTGAGAACAACCTGTACATGTCACAGTGAACTCAGCATCTCTGATAGTTTGTAATAATATGATGGTGACATCTAGTGGCATAAGGAATGATTATAACAATTTGGAAACAACTGGTACAAATTCAAGGTACAAATACAAATTCAACTTTATGATCACCCTGTGATCCAAATGCTGTGAAACTTTTGCTTTGCAGCATCTGGAAGGGATATCTGAGGGGTAAGTTCCAAAATTTACCAACAGGGATGCTGTATGATGTGCTGAATGTAGATATAGTAATTTTTCTGTGTCTAATTTTATTCACTTCCTTTGTGCATTGACGAGTCTTACTGTGCATGTTGCCATTACTGGTATGCCACATCCTTTGCACAGTGTGTGTTATGCTATCTTTCAGCACTGGCAAGTTATCAGGACGATCCTGATAAATTCTGTCTTTGAGAAATCCCAGAGCCAGCAGTCACAAGGGGTCAAGATCAGGTGAATGCAGTGCCGATCACTGGTTTCCATGAAATGTTCTTGAAGAACACCCCCACCTGTATGGATTGATCAATGAGTGAAGTAGTCCCATTCTGCATGAAAATGACTGCAACAGATCTTCATTGCAATATAACAACAGATTATTGCAATATGATAAACAAACTTGTTTATCATATTGCAATACCTCTTGACAGTAACTGAGCAGGTCACAGAATACAAAAGAATTTGTTGGGTTTTGCATAGCCCATACCCAGCAATTCACAGTTCTGTTCAGATGAAAGTGGATCTCATCTCCCCTACAAAATCATCCATGGTCACACAGCATTCAATTCCACTCAAACAAGGAATAAAGCAAATGTCAGTCAATTTCAAAGTCCTGCGGGAGCAACTCTTGTGTCATGGTTATCTTGATTTAATAGAAATGTAGAATCTTCTGCAGAATTTTCCAGACAGTTGTGTATAGCACACGTGTCTTGATACAGCATGTGCTTTGCAGGAACAAATGCTGTTATTCATGGCCTACTCCACAACAGTAGTAGCAACTTCATGCACTTGTGATCTGATTGGTTTGCGACCAAACCAGATGAAACATCCAATGATCTCGTTTCTTCAAAATGACTCATAATTTATCACAGAGTGCATGGAGATAGTAGACCTCATTGACATTTCTTCAGGCAATGAAATTCGTGGAGTGCAGCAACAGCATTGAAATTGTTTAGGTAGTACAGCTTCACAAGCAAAGCATGTTGGGTCAAGGTTAGTGCAATAAGTGTGGATGTTATTAACAACCAGAATGTAAGGAAAATTTCTGTGTCCATCTTTTTAAACGCTCCTGGCACTTCCTGAGTTGCATAATATGCAAATTCCATGTATTTGGTGTTTACAATATCCTGGGTGGTGAATTTTGGAACTACTTTTTTTTCTTCTTGGATATTACTTCCACAAGGCCTTAAACAGGGATACTTTAATTTTGATCACCATGTATATTATCAGTGAAACTTGGTTATAAAGAGCACCATGAGACCAACAAAATTTTAATTTTAACCATTACTCACTATATCAGTGAATTAAATCTACCTCCTATTTTTTTAAATTCTCAATAACAAAAAAAAAAGCAGGAAGAAATAATATTACATAACTAGGTATTATTTTTATGAATATGCTTGTATAAACTACTTTTACACATATTAAACACAATTTTTAATCCATACATGTAATATTAAACAGTTTCTTTCTTTCTCTGAAATGAAAAACAATACTAATTAATAATGTACACGATTTCAATTAGTCTTTTCAAAAACTGACTGTCGTTATGTCGGCTTTTAAATCATCCAGTCAACTAATGTTATATACAAAATTGTCACATCCAAATTGTTTAGCAAATTTTTCCACTTTATGCCCTCCAGATTGGACCAGACTGTCTATTGAGAATCCAACAAGGAAATATGAGTAAACTGGAATCATTATGACTTTTTGCTCAATGCAGCCACGATCTTATTTCTGTGCTCATTACAACAAAGTTCACCTATATGTATATAAAATACATCTGTATTGCAAAGTGGAAATATCTTTCAAGACCTTATACCAACAAAAGTAACTAAATTTTACTACTTTTATAATATTACTATTCTTTTTAATATTATCTTGTATATTAAAAAGAAATTTAATTTTACTATGTAATTTTCAAACACATATGCATAATAAAAGCTTCACTTACTAGTTCCTCTTCCTGCACAGGTGATATTATCTCTGGTTCAGGAGAACTGCCATCTAGAGGGAAAAAAATTAAACTTTATGAACTAAAATTTCTCTCCAACCTATGGCAAGTAACACTCAATTCTCACTATAGAATCACATCTCACAATAAAACAGCACTGTATCTGAGGAACTCTGGACAGGATTTTTTTGGTTCTGTATTATGGTGGTGTCAGGTACAGTGAAAATCAACTGTAATCAAAATAATTTGGAAAACAATATACACAAACAGACAGGAATTCTGAACTAAAAGTATTTATGAACATGACTTCAATATTTTATGATTTAAATCTATATCATAAAATCTGCTGCAGTTTTGAGAACATTTTTTTTATGTAGTTCCTGATCACGAAAGGCTATTTGAAAACCTATAGGATTTTTTTTCTTCATTTTTATCGATTTTTATATATTTTTTAAATATTTTTTTTGCAAATCCAGAAACCCTGTCTAGAGACCAAACATGGAACTATTCAAGTCACTTCAGGCCTCCAATAAGTGGGGCAGTGGTCTCACTACACAATGAAATTCATCTCTCACCTAAAGACAATCACAAACATCCATGCCCTCAGCGGGATTTGAACCTGTGACCTGTTGGTTAGAGAGCGTGCATACGTTAACCACTCAGCCAACATACCAGAAACTAATGATGCTGACAGTAAAAATTCCTATTTCTCAAATTACAAAGGTATGTCA
This sequence comes from Typopeltis vanoorti, assembly GCF_054136105.1. Taxonomy (NCBI): domain Eukaryota; kingdom Metazoa; phylum Arthropoda; class Arachnida; order Uropygi; family Thelyphonidae; genus Typopeltis; species Typopeltis vanoorti. The sequence continues at coordinate 64,791,160 of NC_143569.1, forward strand.
ATACACCTGAAACTATAACAGTGACTATTAATAGTGAGTGGCATGATCAAGATTTTGTATATAAATATACAAAAACTGCTTGCTTTTTTTTTTTTCTTTATAAAGTGGCTTTTGAATAACTTGAAGGTGAAATGTTTAGTATCTACTGTAATTCAGTCAGAACTATGCATTGACAGTATATATGCAGCCTCAAAGGCATATAATGAGCATAATGAAAGCAGAACATGCTATTTTACACACACAAACTAATGAAGCAATGCAGTTGCAGATGAACATGATATTGAAAGTCACTTTGTGCAGTGATCAGCAATATAACTTTGACTATTATGAAATCAAATTTTAGAATTGGACTAATTGTTGCTCTTGTTGTATTGATATTTTTGTTTAACTGCACAACAACTCAGGCTATAATTTGCCAAGTTAAAGATTAAAATATACCTAGAAACAAATGTATTGTGTAAATTTGGTTACCTAGAAACAAATGTATTGTGTAAATTTGGTATATAAAAAAAAATTTCTAAGAGCCTGTGTAGCTCAGTAGAAGTGGCATTTGCACTCTACAGCACTTGAATGCACAAAAAAAAGGATTTGGTGGTTGAAATCTAGTCGCCGACTAGAGGAAATTTTCCTAAGCCTTTTGTCGACCGGTTCCCGAGTTAGTCAATCTCTGGCACGGGCTAGTGGAAACTTGGGTTTTTTGTCCCATAAACTAAGAAAATCGACTGTCGAACCCACACTATTTTCAGACATTAAAAATATTGTGTTAGGGACCACGAGATAGCAGCACTAGCTTGCCACCGCCTTCACTGTGTACCGATGAATCAGTGATAGCCTTGGGCCAGCTATCTCTCTGATTGGCTACCAGTGGAGATTGAACTGCCCACTCAGTCTCCAAAAGTTAGATAGGGTAAACGGCCCCGCCTACTCCCTATATGGGAACAAATAGGCGTTAGCTGATTTAGCTGAAAAATTTCTAAGGTGTATAATGATAAAATTTTATAAGAATTTTTATAAGGTTCTATTCTATTCCCTCAATCATACGGCTGGTGGGGGTAGTTATCCGCTACCATACTAGGGAGATGATTATGAGCAAGGTGGTTTTCCCATTGCCTTCCTTGCTGTAGTATATTTTATGACTGTAGCCATGTGTGTTCACGGATCCGGTTTGCCTGCTCGTGAGATGAAAAACCCCAGATAAACTGGTGGAAAAAACTTTGCTGTCCATGCCCAAGACTGGCTAACTTGGCTATGCCTGAGGAAGATCCTTAAGCTCCTCACATCTCCGACAGGAATCAAACCTAGGACATTCCTTCCCCAGGCATATGGTTGCAAAGTACAAGTCACTGGACTAACCATGAAGGCTTTTATGAGGCAATCTTTACAAAATTAATTTTTATAGATATTTAAAAACAAGGCATGTTTCATGAAATGGATAAAATCTGCAAATCTGCTTGGTTTGGGTAGATTGCTAAAAGTGGTCAAATAATACTTATACTCATTACAGAAACAAAGACAATCCATTAAAATGGAATCACAGTACTCAGGCATGACATTTCCCTACGATACGGTGTGTGTAAAATGGCTTATGATCTATATGGTAAAGAACATCTTTTCTATGGTCCCTGCACACTTTGGACTACCCTAGTTTCATTTTAGGCTTTTTTTTCAATATAGCTGTTGTTATTCTCTCTCTTCCATGATGTCTGCCACTAGGTTATTAGTGCCTTGCAATAATGAGTGTATAAGATGGCTTATGATCTGTACAGAAATGAACCTGTATGGTCTCTGCAGACTGAACTGCTCTAATTTCATTTCAGACTCTCCCACCTCCCAATATAGCTGTTATTCTCTTTCTATTTCCTGATGTCTACCACAAGGATATTAGATTTTTTTTTCCTTCTGGGATCTGCCTGTAATCATAAGAAACAAGCAGATGATGATCTTGTAAGGAACAAGTTTTTTTCCTCTCTTTTTTTAATACATCAGATTCAGGCATGAAATAGTGTAAAACCTAAAGCACATAATACTATGTGTGTGCGTGTGTGATGGGGGGGGGGGGGGGGAGTAAGAGTTAAGGATAAAAGGAATCTATTGACATGCTTCTTGAATAGCTGAAGGTTGCAGTCGCTGAAAAGACAGAGTGAGGGTAACTGTATCAAAAGAACAGAAGTAGAAAAAATGAAAGTCAAGGAGGAGAAGCTGATTTTGCAAGTTCGAAGTTGGACAGTAAATGGATGCTAACCAGAAGCTTCTTGTATTCTTAGTTTTGGAATACAGTGGAGGAATGTTCATTGTCCATGGAAATACACTAGCTATAGAAGAGACAAAGTAAAAACAAAACATCTATAAGAGTGATTGGATGAATCTATGGGGGGGGGGGGGGAGTCATCAATTAATTAGATTGAATAGCACAAGCATACTTAGGTTTAGGTGCATTACCCAAAATGTGAGAGTAGTATTCCAAGATTAGGTGGATTGTAGGATTTATGCAGTGTGATATGTACAAGAAAGTAATAGTATAGTGCCTTGAGCTGATAAACATATCAAGTTTCATGGTGGATGAAGAAGCAATGCCTAAGATATGTTTGTACTAAGACAGATGTAAGCAAGCCCAAGAAGAAAAACAATTAATTTTGTTTGGAAGATGAGATTTTTTTTTTTTTTTTGAGTTATCAGAATAAATAAGAGGAAGTGGAGTCAGATCTTTCTAGCAAGAGTTAAGAACAGCAAGGAGGAGTTTAAGGCATTGGTTCTGGATTACCTTCAAGTCCCTAATGATTGTGCACTACAAAGTTTAGCAAATGAAGAGAAATGAATTGAAATGTCATCAGTATAGCTATGGACAGGATTTGAGGTTAGTGAGAAGGCCATTTATTTACATGAGAAAGAGTGGGATGAGAATACAAAGCCCTGCCTGCACTTGCAAGGAAATAAGAAACCGTGTACCATGATGTAGTGAGTGGCCAGGAAGGAGGCTGGCAAACCCAAATGCAAAAGGGGTAGAAGGCAGGCCTAAAACAGGATGGTAGTTTGCAAGCAGGTGATTAATCTGATGTAAACTGGATCCAGAAGTTTTTTTGGCTGTGACAGCAAATGCACTGGGCTCAAGCATGCATGAAACAACTATAATTGCTTTTGAAGTGATAAATCCAATAGATTCCAGAATTGGAAGTGAGTGGGTAATATACTCTCTCTTGGATCTCCTCATGTCTGAGGACTTGTGACCTTCCTCATGATGCTTCACCATTTCTTTCTCTCCTGTGCCTCTCTTATTGCTTGTTCTAGTTTAAGTTCAGTGATTCTTGCTATTTGGTCAATCAACCTGTTGGGGGGTTTTCCTCTTTTTCCACATGGTCTACCTTGGATGATTACTTTTTCTAGGCAATTGCCTTCCCTTCTACATATGTGTCCAAAATATTGCAGTATTCTCATTTCGATTATGTTTATCAGTCTTGTGTGGATATTCAGTTCTTCTAGAATACTTTTGTTTGTTCTCTTTTCTGTCCAAGACACTCTTAACAATCTTCTCCAGCACCAGAGCTCGAACGCCCCAATTCTTCTTCTGTCATAGTCCAAAACTCAGAAGCATAGAGAAAGATTGAAAAAATTAAGGTTTCTACAAGCTTAATTTTTGTCTTTTTGGAGATGTGCCTGTCTTTCCAGATCTTGGTTAAATCAGTCATTGCTTTTTTTAGCTAGTGTTATTCTTCTTATCTCTTTTTTACATCCATCTTTTTTTGTTATCATCACTCCAAGGTAGTTGGAAATGGTCAACAATTTCAATTCCTTCTACATCTATCTCTTCTGCATTGTTTAAAATCATTATTTTCGTTTTATCTCAATTTATTCTTAAATCGTGGCTTAGGCTTTCTATGAACACACACACGAATTTAGAGTCATAAAAAACATTATATATATGCCTAATCTCTCATCAAGAGGATCAACCTGCCTCTCCCCAAAGGGATAGGGGAGAAAGGGGGAACTCCCCATACGAATATAAATATATCTCTCAATAGGAGGACTCAACTTGCCTCCCCCCAAAGGGACAGGGGAAATTCCCATATGAATATATACATATAATTAGGACTCAACCTGCCTCCCCCCCAAAAGGGGGGAATCCCCATTCGAACATATAAATAACATACTCCACTGTAGAAATGTGTTAAGAGTGTTAGGTAGATAGATACAACTGGCTTCTGATTTTGTTAGGAATTTTTGCTTTATCAGTCTTTGATTTTTTTCCTTTTTTGGGAAAAAGTGGACAGCCAGTGTCTACATCCTCCTCCTCAGGAAAATTATCCATGATGGTGAAATTCACTCTGCCCAGAGCTCTAGGTATTTTTATTACCTTGAATGCCAATATAGATACAGAGATGTACATTGTTTTTTCTGCTCAGCTGTCTGGAGGCTTTTCATTGTTTGACACAAGCCATTTTTTGGAATGAGACCATATTCACTGAAAGGTGTTTCAATGAATAGCAGATTAAAATTTTAGTGTTTAAGGTGTAGCATACAGGTAACCCTCATATAATGTGGTTGTTAGGTTCCACAGAAATGCCACTTTATATATATTGCATTAAAAGAGACTCAGATCACATAGAAAAAGTAGGGTTATGTTCCAAAATCGTTTTTTGTAATTATCTAAACAACGATACAGCCAACAAAAAATATTTTTATTTAATTCAGGTAATTCATTTAAGTTAAGAAAACAAACTATGAAATAAAATATATATAAACTTATAAAAATACAAATTGCAAGTAAAATTCATTGCCCATAATTCATAAACGTTTTAGGCAAAATAAAAAAAGTGCATAATTTAATCGTCATCACTGTCTTCAAAACGAAAATTTCGTAGATGTTCTTTATTTCGAGTGGCCGAACGTCGTCATCACTTGAAATCTCTTGGACATCATTTGCATACTTTGGCTGGTTTAGTTATCAAGAAGTCAGTAATAAGACCTTGCTTACCACTATGCTGCAATTTTTTATTAAGTTCATAATATGGAGCTAAAAAAACATCGAATTGTCTTGTGGATTTTCCAGAGCGCTCCATTGAGGAATCATTATCTGTAAAAACTTCCTAACATTCTTGCCTTCTGTTAATTTCTTTAAACTGAATTCTTGAATGGATTCATCACAATCAGAATCTTCAGTAGAACTTTCCCCCACCATATGGTTTGACGTCATCTATTAATTATATCAGTTCCTCCTAATTTAAATCTATTTCCCCATCAATTAATTCACTAATTTCGTTTTCAACGATATCGCAAAAGTCCTCCATGTGATCATTACTATAAAAATAAAATTTTTACATAAAAAAAGCATTATATTGTATGTAACTCGCCAGAAAATAAAGTTCTCAGCTTGAAATTAACACACTTATGATTTTTAATGCGCTTTCCTGGCAGAAAACAAAGACAACTTTCAACAATAAAAACTTTATATGATAAACAATTGATGTACATGCATGCAAAGGATATTTTCCCTAATATAAATTCGCTACTTATAACTACATGCACGATACAGGCAGACGCAACGAAGATAAAATTTGATTTTTAAGTCGGACAGTGAAAAATATATGAAAAGATAAGGGCTACCTATAATTGTAAAAAAAAAAAAAAAAAAAGCAAGGACAGTCATCCAAGTTAATATCACTTAATTTTTTTTTTATCATCACCTTTTTTTAGCATAAGGTTTTCCGTTAGATGTTGCAGCTTTCTCTTCACCTTCTAATATGGAATCTTCTGCTTTGTTTTGATTTGTGTGTGTGTGTGGGGGGGGGGGGGCTCATCCTTCTACCTTTGGCAGACTTAAGAGTAAGCTGAATGTTCTCTTTCACAGTTCATACATTCAGGCGTTTTGCAAGTGCAATCTTTAGTTTCATGTTGTTTACTAAAACATCCAACACAGATGGTAGAACAAAACTGTTTGAACATGACTACATATTTCTGCCACTTCAAGAATCTCAAAGCCTTTTTGGATGTAGATACTGCCAGGCCAATTCAGAGAGCCTGCTTATTTCAGATACAAGGATATTTCTGTTTGGTACAAGATTACCATTTCTAGGTATCAGGATTCATCGCATGGCTGTCACTCAATCTTTCAATTCAGAGTAAATCTCATCTGGAACATCAAGTAAGATGTTAGTTAAATCAGAAACCAATTGCTCTCTAGTTGATTCTCCACATTTTTATGCTATTCTTCTGAGGAGGTTTCCTTTATGAAAGTTATCTATCTTTCACCCTAAAAGCAATCCTTCATCACGGAATTTGGAAGGAAACTATAGGCGTAACTGCCATTTGGCTTTCATTACGAGATTTGTCAGTGGAGCAAGACCTTGGTGAGTGATAATTCGGCTAATATAAGAGGCACCATGATGATCTCATGAGAAAGAAACATATCTCAGCAGCTGTCACTCAGGATTCACTTCATTCAAACAATCTCTGTATATCAAATTATCAGGACAGGAATATGCTATCTAACACATTTTCTTTTAGTAGATGTTCAAAATATGTGCAAAACAATTTTCTTTAAGTAGATATTAATGTTGTCTAGCATCTAGAAGATTGGTGTGCTTTGTCTGGTGCTTATTCTTTCACAACTCATCCAGCAGTCATAGGACATATTCAAAATACACTATCTACCAATAATTGTCTGGACACCCCTATTATTTGAAGTTATGGAACACTCCAGGTTTGTTAATAACATAAAACCGGTTTACAGAAAGTAGGAAGCAGTATTTCATCGTAGCAATTGAATACAGGTGCTATGGCAACACTGTATGAACTCTGTGACTTCAAGAGAGATGTCATCATGGGCTGTCACATTGGTGGCATGTCCAATACATGCCATTGCTGCTCAACTGGAGCATCCAAAATCAATGGCTGGCGATGCAATCAACAAATGGAGACATTCTGGCATCACTAGTGCAGGAAAACACCAAGGGTGGCCACCAAAAATGACTGTCAGGGACAGGAGGGTGTTAAAGCAGATGGTATGCAAAAACCAGCTACAATTGGTACAGACCATCCATGATGAGTTCCAGAGCACCAGTAACACCATAGTGAGCACTAATACTGTACGAGAATAACTCCATTTACTGGGTATTCACAGAAGAGCAGCAGAACACAAGCCATACATCACAACAACGAACAAGGTGGTTCTTCTTGTCCTGGTGCAAAGAGCATGTGAACTGGACAACTGACCAGTGGAAAATGGAGCAATTAATCAAGCAATTAATTTCACCTGTTTCCAGTCTGATGAATGCTTGTTACCACAGTGTGTTGTACCCACAGCAAAGTTTGGTGGTGAAGGAGTAATGGTGCAGGGTGCATTTAGCTGGTTTGGAGTGGGACGGTCGTTGTCCATAGTTCCATGAAGGCAGCTCAGTACCTTGATATTCTGGATAATCAGGTGCTGCCTACATATGGAGTTTTTATGGAATGGACCTGTGTTACTATCAAGATGACAATGTTCCATGCCACAAAACTGTAGCTGTTATGGAATGGTATGAAGAGATGGACGTTAAATGACTGTCCTGGCCTACACAGAGTCCTGACTTCAATTCCATTGAACACTTGTGGAACGAATTGGAGTGGCAATTGAGGTCCAGAGCATCGTGTTCAAGATCTGTCGCTGAACTCAGTGCTGCTTTGATGGAGGAATGGAGACAAATTCCACCTCATGTCTGTCGCATATTGGTAGAAAACCTCACTAAAAAGGGTGTAGGAGGTGATCAAAGGCAAAGGTGGATAAGGTTCGCCTGCTGGTATCAACTGTAAATTGCTAGTGTCCAGACAATTATTGGTAGTAGTATGTTAATCAAATTTTGGGACATATTCATGGAATGAGTAACTTGCACCATATCAGTTCATTCTAATGCACCATAAATAGTTCTAATGAAATCAAAGTATTAATGGCTCATAAGTTTTTTGTATGCTAGAAAAGTTATTTTGAACTGATTTTCAATTCTATTATGCCAATTTTTGCTTAGATGTGATAAATCTAAAGGCAGCCTTCCACAAACAATACTCTAAAAAAAACATGTTAAAAGAAGCAAACAGAAGCTACTATTATTATTATTATTTTCTTTAAGCAGTCATAAAGAGGGAATAAGTACTCATAAATGCACTGCTGGTGATCAACTAAGGAACGAAGTGAAATTTTCAATGAGGACAGTAATCAGGAATTCTCATTATGGGTTTCAGATGTTATGTAATTTTCCCTCCTTATTTCAAATTAGCACTAGTGAGCGAATTGTTACATAATCTGGAAACACTGTTCTACACTAGTGGTCAAAATTGTGGAAACCTTTTGGAAAAGGTGTATTTCTGAGGTTTGATGGCTCATAACACCACTTTTATTTGGAGTAATACTATAAAATTATATATCAATGGAAAGATAATTTAATCAAGAATGTAATGTAATAACTTTTATGAAGGATTTTTTTATTAGAACAGCAGTTATAAAGAAGAAAAGTGAAACACATAGAAAAAATGAGATATATATAAAAATTCTCACAATGTGAGTTAATACTTAGTTGGGTAACCTTTAGCGCTAATTACGGCCTTACAATGCCTTCCCATGGAGAGAACCAAGTTTTTTTGTTCTGCAGCTGTTATAATGTGAAACCAAGATTGAATTATTGCTTCTATTAATTGGGTTTTATTGGTGGGTTGCTTCTGACTAACAAGTTTCTTTAGTCGACTCCATAAATTTTTGATTGGGTTAAGGTCTGGGCTATTCCCAGGCCATTCCAGCAGTGGAATTGATTATCTTGAAACCACTTTTTGCACACAGCAGCAACATGACATGGAGCTGAATCCTGTTGAAATATGAATGCTTCATTATCTTGGAAAAGATCACGTGCAGAAGGCTTCAGTTTGGGCTCAAGTATTTCATTTATGTATTTTTGGGCATTTATATTCCCATTAATCACGCAAATTCTGCCCACACCTTTTGATGTCATACAACCCCAGATCATAACACTAAGTGGGTGTTTCACGGTAGGTATAATGCAATCAGGATGCAAATCTTCTCAGATTCTTCTCCTTGCGTATTTTATGCCATCACTACCAAACAGGGAGATTTTGGTCTCATCACTCCAAATACTACTGTCCCATTGTTTTGCTGTCCAGTTAACATGGGTTTTAGCCCAGTTTAATCTTTTCAACCTTTGTTTGAGAGATAAAAATCGCTTTTTTCATGGAATTCTAGCATTTAGACCAAATTCCTGCAGTCTGCGCCGAACAGTCCTTGCACTCAACTTCACATTGTATTGCCCCATTTCATCTTGTATACACCGAGATGATTTTCTTCTCTCACGTAGGCACAGTCTCTCAATTCTTCTATCATCGCTTGCTGTTGTGCACCTTTACCAGTCTGGTTTCAAAGTGACTGAGTCTCCTTATACCTCTTCAAAAATTTAGAAATGCCACCCTTGGTTAAGTTTCTGCCAATTTTTCTTCAAATTTCTTCATAACTGTAGCCTTGTTCACTTAATAGTACTATTTTACATCGCTTTCTGGGTGACCAGTCAACTCTTTGTGCCATTTCTTTAATTTTATTACGTTTCACAAGCTCACTAAATGAAAGAACACAAAAAAAAAAAAAAAAAAAAAATCAACCAACTTGATAGCAATCGCATAACACACTGACAAATGTCCTCCTCTCAGCTCCAAAACATGACATCAATAGCTGAATCCTACTGTGACCTTATCGGCTCATTGCCAAAACAAGATGACACCTGATTGGCTCTCTAAACACTCATGCTCATTGGCTACATTCAAATGAAGGAAAGCTACTTCATATCAACCTATGCAAGTTGTGCTATTTTCTGGTTATTTGGCTATAACTTTTCATAGAATATAGTTAATTGAACAAATTTTGTTGCATTACATTCTTGATTGAATTATCTTTCCATTGATATATAATTTTATGGTATTACACCAAAAAAAAAGTGATGTTATGAGCCATCAAACCTCAAAAATACACCTTTTCCTAAAGGTTTCCACAATTTTGGCCACTAGTGTAAAGACTAAACATGGAACTGTTTTACTTCATGCCTCGAATAATCAGGTGATAGAGAAATTAGCACAGATCTGAAGAATAACAAAACCAACTCTTAAAATCAATAGTATCAACATATTCAATTGAAAAAAAAAATTACATTTTAATACAGCGAATGTCATATTAGAACAATGCTCAGTTTAAAGAAAACAATCACCACAAAAAAGAAGCATCTGTATAAACATGCTAAATAAATAAAAATAATCTAATAAGTCATAATAACCTGTGTTAATGTCGTTACTTATATTATCACGCCGATGCCTCAAATTATCCCAATTATCCTGTCCATGGAAGTTACCAAAAAGTCCACCATCTCCAGGAGGAACAAGCCTTTCTGCATAACCCTGTCCCATTTGTTGTCTTGTCTAAAAAAAAAAAAAAGAAATATACATTATGAAAATATTCTAGAACCATGGAATGGCCATGAATATTTCTTAAACAATTTATCGCCTATGAAATTATCAAAGAATAACGTGCATGATAGTCCTACATGATTAAATTTGCATTATCACTAGCTTCCTATAAACATTTTTTTTTTTAATTTGCTATTTACCAGAGCTCTAATATGGCCACATTAAATTTCTTATTACATATAATTTATTCAGTTGACTTCTTACCATACCAGCCTTGCTAATTCTCTTGTCTGTTTGGTTCAGTGGACATGATATTTGCATCCAAAGTACTAGGTTACCCAAAGAAAGACTTCAGTTTAATTCTAGTTGCCAACTAGATGAACTTTTTCTAAGCCTTTCAGTTCTTTAGTTAGTCAATCTCTGGCACAGGCTTATATAACACATGATGCATTATTCCTTATGTTATTTATAACTTTGGAAGTTTTTATTTTTAATGTTTGGAAAGTATTCAAATACATTTAAGGATATTTTATTGTTGTATGATATTAGCTTCCATCCTCCCAAACACAAACCTTGTTGTTAACTGAACTATACAATTACAGTAGACTCTCGACTATCTGGCCTAATGTGGTGGAAGGGCAGGCCGGATAACACAAAAGTCAGATAGGCCAGAGTTCTAGGCCTACCTTTTCACACAAATGTAGGCCTAAGATGAAAGAGTCAAAACTTACAGTTTTTAGTTTTTGAAAAAAGGTCCTTGATAGATGACTGCTTTACCCTTTTAGCCCTCTTCCACAACGCAATGTCCCTCCACTTTTATTCCACTTCCACTAGCTTGGGTAGCACACCACTTTTCAATTTCTGCTCGATTTTTCTTCCAGTCTCCAACTGTACTTTTCTCCGACACCTACCTCCGAAGCACTAGTTTTTGCCATTACCCCAGAGTCTAGTCGCTTTATAGTGCGTAGTTTTCCTTCATAGTCACTACAACCTTTTTTCGTTTATTACCCATTTCGTAATCTTTAATTAAAAAAACAACAATTTACTAATATAACCAGGAACAGTGGCAAATATGTTCCACACTTGTGGACATACAATACACAAATGACGAAGCGGGGAAATCTGCACTTTGCATGTCTCAACTTGTGTTATGCACACGGCACGTAGGAAGATTGTAGCAGTGCCTACTTGCAATGCCTTGGCAAAGTAAATTACAGTACGTATTCCTCATTTTATCACGGAGAATTACTGTATTATTATATTTCTCCGTGATAAAATCCGGGCTCTGGATAGTACAGAGGCCAGATAGTCGAGAGTCTACAGTATTTAAAAAAAAAACTGCAACAATCCTGAAGCAAAATCATGCAACTCGAGGTGCAACAATTCCAAATACTGAAGTTTTTAGCTGCACTAATACACTAAGGAACTACAGTTGACCCTTGAAGAACATGGGTTTGAACTGTGTGGATCTGCTTATATGCAGTTTTTTTTTAAAATATATTGGACATTTAATTTTTTGGAGATCTCAGCAATTTGAAAAAACTTGCAGATGAACCATATAGCTTAGAAATATCATAAAAATTAAGATAAAGTTAGGTATGTCATGAATGCATAAAATATATGTATATACTAGTCTATTTTATCATTAGTACCATAAAATATACACAAATTTATTATAAAAAAGTTAAAATTTATCAAAACTTACACACACAAACACATACAGATTGTACAATGGCCATTCACAGTCTAGAAAAATGTAAACAAACTTAAAAATGCAGTATTAAATCATTACTGCATAAAATATTAATTAGCATAAAATAAAGCTAATTATAATGATTCATTCATGCATAGTGTATATGCTAGGCTACCGCAAAGCAATTGTATTGATTGCACTAGGCTACCACAAAGCAATCATATTGTTGCTTCTTTGTTATCAATGCATGAATTGTTATACCTGTAAATATATGCAGAGCCTGTGTAGATCAGTGGATGTGGCTTTTGCACACCACGGCGCTTGGCTGCATGAAGGACGACTTTGTTTCGAATCTAGTTGTCGACTAGAGGAAATTTTTCTAAACCTTTTTTCGACTGGTTCCCGAGTTAGTTGATCTCTGGCATGGGCAAGCAAGTTTTTTCTCCCAGAAACTCAGGTTTTTCGTCCCGTAAACCCAAGAAAATCGACCGTTGAACCCACATTAATTCAGACATTAAATATATCGTGTTAGGGACCACGAGATGGCACTTGTTGAGCTGTCTCTCTTCACTGGGTGCCGCTTAATTAATGACAGCCTTGGGCTGGCTATCTCTAATTGGCTGCCAGTGGAGATTGAACTGCCCACTCAGTCTCCAAAAGTTAGATAGGGCTATACGGCCTATCTCACTCGGCTAACGCCTTTTTAGCTAACGCTAAAAAGGCGTTAGCTGAGCTGATAGCTGTAAATAAATATAAATAATTTCTCTTTCACATTATCTTTTCATTTTTGAAGTCCAGTGTTAGTAATAAGTATAATATCTACAGTGTTTTGTATCATATAAGACAATATTGATGTAGGTACTGACGGACATGCGATTCATCTTGTAGACAACGTAAACTTATGGTATCAATAAATACAGTACAGTACTGTAAATGTATTTTCACTTCTTTATGATTTTCTCTGTAATAACATATTTTTTGTATTGTAAGAATTTTTGTATTGTAAAAAAAACTTTATTGTAAGAATATAGTATATAATACATACCGTACAAAATATGTTTTAATCGACTGTTTATGTTATTGGTATGACACTTCCGGTCAACAGTAGGCTACTGGGCAGTCAAAAGTTATACACGGATTTTCAAACACAGGGGGTCAGCACCCTAACCCCCACGTTGTTCAAGGGTCAACTGTATATTCATTTTAACTTGGAAATGTCACACTAATAAAATTTTGTTAAAAAGTATACCAAAGAAATATAATATTACACCTGAAAATTATTTCCTCTTTCTCTAAATTCCCTTGCTCTATTAAGCATGACTTGCTGCTCTAGCAGTTCTAATTGTTGCTGTCGTTGAATTTCTAATGTAGCTCCCATAGGCATGACACCATCTTGTGGGGGTGATGAGCGCAGCAGATACCCTAATGTTGCATTTGTAAATCGGGCAATAAATCTTGGTATTTGAATTAGATCTCGAACTCTAAGTACATTCCACCTACAGATGACACCTGCTATCTAGAAAAATACAATTAAAATTAAAGATAATAAATATACTTTATAACCCAATATCAACCTAAATGTTGATATTTATGATGAAATTATATGCAGTGAATAGTAGGTTAAGTATTAGGATAACATGAAGCAAAACTATTGGCCTACCTCACATTATCCTAATCATTATGTTCATGAATATCACTGAATAAATACCTATAAAGATTAACATTTATAATAATTTTCTACTTGTTTTTGACACTTAGAAAATCAAGTGCATCATGCCAAGTTTAAAGCTCATGGACTATAATTAAACAATGATTTAATAACAATATCTTGTCTATCACACAGACAACATTAGAGATACAATATAAAACTGCTCACTAGCATAAAGTAAGTGTAAATAATCAAGCCTATGTCCATCCATCCAAGAATTTTAAAGTTTAACCCTAAAATTCTAGTATGGGAAGTTCCAGTTGATAATCTTAAAATTATAGTTTCTTCATATCTTAGAGAGCTTCATACATCCATATGTATTTCAGACTTTAGGTTAGGATAGTCTTACAGCAGCTACCAATTCCAAAAGTCTTTCATCTTTGTGTACTTGCTGTACTTTGTGTAGAAGCATGTTAGATTTTTTTCTCCATTTAATAAGAGTGAGAGAAGTTATGAAATATATAAAGTGCAGACCAGGAAGGTTATTACAAGTATTGTGCAAAAAGCTAAATCAGAGTATGAAAAGTGGTTTGCAGGCTAAAGGCAATCCAAAAAAATTTTATTGTTATGTAATTTTATGCTGCAAGTAAAAGAAAGAAAAATAATAACTTTACTGAATACAAATGGAACTCGAGTTAGAATTTGATAAGATTGTTCAATTAACGAGTGCTCGCTTTGCTAAGATATATCAACCCAGTGATGTAACATGGTGCAAAGTGCAATTACTACATTGGATTGAGACAGAGATGCATGATAATGAGATTGAAAAGCTGTTGAATAATCTGGATAAGTATCCAGCAATAGGGGCAGATCAAATATTAATATGTATGCTAAAGGAATGTTCAGCCAAATTGGCTAGGCCCTTGTGTCTCAGCTCAGGAAAGATACCACAGGAATTTTATATACATATCTGATCCACACATGAATGATCACGAGACCTATGGCACATTAGTGCTGTGTGTGCACAAGAGGTAAAGAAGAAAGGAGGAATCTGTTCACATTTTGCTTGAATAGCTGAGGGTTGTAATCTTTGGGGAAGACTGTTCCAAAGGACAAAAGTAGATGGGATGAAGGAAGGGGCAGCGAAGTTGGTACAAGGAGTTTCAAGATGGACTGTAAACGGGTGCTGGTTAGCAATGGCTCTTGTTTTAATATCTGTAGAAGAGACAAAGGCAGAAACTGAGCATTTCTACCTTGCGAAAACTATAGTCAAAATGTGGTTGTGTTAGAAAAGATCAGAGGTGCAGCAGGTCAGTCTGAGTAGAGAGATCTGATTGTGTTTTTTGGATATCTCAGTATTATTAAAGGCGCGTGTGTGTGTGTGGGGGGGGGGGGGTGAGCTCTTTCTTGCAAGAGATCAAACAGGACTGAGTTGTAGTGGCATTGAAGTTTACAAGGTTGTCCTTGCCCCACTGGGATATAGCTAGGGGATATGAGTTCAGGCCAACTAGTCATGGTAGATCTTGAGGATTCTAATACTTGAGCACTACAAGGTTTGTCAAATGAAAAAGGAGGAATGGAGTGTACTGTCGTCGACAAAGCTATAGATAGGATTGGAAGTCAGAGAGCAGGTCATTTATATACAAGAGGAAAAGAGTAGATGAAAGAACATATCCCCAGGGTACTCCTGCATTGGTGGGGAAATCTGAGGAGAGTAAACCATCCACCATGGCCTGCAGTGAGCAGCCAGTAAGAAAGTTGGTGAGCCAGTTGCAGCAGAGTGAAGAAAGCAGACCATAGGATGGCAGTTTGTTAAGTAGGTCCCTGTGCTAAACCTGATGAAATGCCTTTGAAATGTCTAGGAAATGAAATGTCTTTGAAATTTGGTGAAACCACATGAGTTTCACCAAATTTCTCCATGGATTAAATCCAGAGGTGGGTGGTGAAGGCAAGATCAGTTGTAGATTGCAAGTGGCAGAATCCATACTGCTGGTCACTGATTAGTTGGTATGACTCTAGGTTCAAGAGGAATAGTTCAAGAGTTAGTTGTTGATGACTTTTCCATAATTTTAAAGAGAACAGAAGTGAGAGAAATGTATGATAGTTCCATCGTACAAGGGTGGTGTACTGATATGTCTAAATACCAACTTATAGCTTGTCTATTTATCTGTACAAGGAACAGCATGGGTTTACTAAAGGAAGGCCATGTTTTAGCAATTTGCTCATATTTTATAACAATGTTACAGCCAAGTCAAATAAATGATGGATATACTATGATACTGTTCAATTTTACTAAGACATTTGATATGATACCACATGGAAGGCTGTTGCAGAAACTGGAGAATATGGGTTTGGAATATAAACTCTTGACTTGGATAAGTGGATGGTTGACAGAACAGGTAACAGAGTAGTATATGGTAGGTGTGAATTTGCCAGATTTAAGGTGACCAGTGGTGTACCTCAGGGAAGTTATCAGAAAGTGGCAAGTGAATTTTCAGTCTAGTTCTAAATGCATTCAAAATGTATTGCCTTATTTTCTTTGCATAATTTACATATTTTTTCATTTTAAGTTGTTTTTTCATTTCATTTGTCAAGTATTCTCAAATATTTTATTTGACATAAATTGCAAGTCATTGCGATTCTTATAAAAAAAATCACATACCATTAAACAAAATTAATTTAACAAGAACAATTTTCATTTGTTTTTCTGTCTGCTGTAATTATCCCAATACTCCTCTTTAATCCATAAGTGGGTATGCAGATGTAATGTAATATTGGTGTAAGCTTATGTTCACAATACATAAATTAACTTAGTGTAATTATATATAGTAGAATATACATGATGAAAAGGCTTCTTAATAGTGTTATTTAAAAAACAGAATATCAAGCAAAATGAACTGGAGATTAGATCACTTTATCAACATTACATTGTGAAAAGTTAGCCTAGATCCAGTATTAATGTTGTCTATTTTCTGTTATTTTCATAAACTTAATTATTTGTCTTTCCTATTGAATTATCTTTATGGATAATTTATATAAACTTACCCTTCATTATGGAAAAACAAATGAAATGAAATGCAAACTATACTTTTTAGTTTGGAGAAGAGAAAAACTAAAGGCAAAGGACCAGAAAATATTAAAAGCATTGGAGAAAAGAGTGTGGTTGTCATTAATTAAAAACAACCACATGCTTTCCAGACTAATGGCTCAAGAAAATTCAAGTTGCATTCTGTAATGCATGAAATATTCTGAATGGGTGTTATAAATATTGTCTAATGATATTTTTCATTATATGGAAGGTAGAAAGAAACATGGAGTCACCCATGAAAATTAAGTTTGGTCACAATTAAGAAAGGAGTAAGAGCCAGATTTTGCTCTCACAAAGCAGATGGAATAGTTTGCCTATTGAAGTTGTGAGTGCATCTAGGATGAATGAGTTTAAGAGAAGGTATTACAGTGGGTAGGGATGATGTATAGCATCCCTCAATGAGTCCATAACTCCCTTGAGGTGTCAGATAATAATTCTGTGGGTAGTATCAATGGAGTGGTCAGTTAGACTATTCAGATATGTGGCAAGGGATGTATTTTTATGTTCTTCTAGATATATGTTAGCAGATTTTCTAGTCTAACAGGCTTCCACCCAGCAAGCAAGGGTAACTTTGTTTATTATGGACAGTTCTATTAACTGAAAGAGTCACACATTCTGAAATGAAAGGAGAATGAGTTAATTATGAGATTAGGAGAAAAGCGTATAAAAGTGATTTGAAAACTGCACAGAGATCGTATTTCTTTAAAATTCTGGGCATTTTTTATGAAGTGACCCAGATATAGGGAACATTTAACAACATCACTGTAATTTATAGGCTGAGAGGTTTGCAAGTTAGTGTGATCAAGTATTTTGTTAACTCTCTTACCAATGCAGTGATTAGATAAGAAGATATGCCAGATACGGCATATCTTCTTATCTAGAATATGCCAGATACGGCATCTCTTCTTATCTTAAAGTTCAAATGTTATGGAGATGTGATTAGAACAGACATTTGTAAACCTGCCTGCAAGTTTACAAATAATAGTAGTATGCAGGTTTTCCACATACTACTATTATTTTATTTTCTTTCTTTTTTCTTTTTTTTTTTTTTTTTTTTTTTTTTAGAGTAAATAGATTCTGAGATGCTGGCTGTTGAGATAGTTGAGGAAAGTGTCTAATGTATTGGTTGGGACTATGTGGCCAAGCAGGGAACACATTATCAATATATGTTAACCAGATAATAGGGGTTAAGAGTGAGAGCAGCAATATCGGAGTATTTTTTGGAATCCTCCATGAAGAAATTGGCAAGTGACAAGTCCATGGCAGTTTGCTGTTCCAAGCCAATATGGGTTGTCAAATTGACAAAATCTGTAATGATAGAAGGAAAGACTTTTTTTTTTTTAGTAAATGTGAAATATTAATGTCAAAACTGATAATGATATCTGAATTGTTAAGAATTAAATTGTGGACTTAAGATTTGACATGAGTGGGATGCTTAAGGGTCAAAGCTGTATAACTGAGAAGAGAATTCCACATAGGCTTTAAAGGAATGCGGAGAACTGATCAGGGCTTCTGACCTAATGTCCAATCTTCACCTTCTTTTGGTGCACCGTGTTAGGTATCAACCTGGTAAATGAACGACAAGGATGGGCTGGCAATTTGGAATTTAGCCGACCAAATTATATTCTTATTGGCTTAAACCAAAATATAAGATGATGGCACAACATGACAGAATTTCATGCTGGCTGGAGCGTTGCAGGTTAAACAAGGTCCCCCGTTGTTTTCGCCAGGAAACCAGGAAAAACAGCGAAAAGCTGCCTACTGGAACAAATAGTAAAACACACCCCAACTCAACATCACCAGAGTTCAAGATCAGTACTATCAACATAAGAAGCCTGAATGGCAAAGAAATGGAGATAGCTGAGGAACTGGATAAGTACCAGATCGACATAATAGGGATGACTGAAACAAAGAAGACAAAAACCGATGAGATCTATCTGAGCAATAAATACAAAATGTTATATTCAGGCGATCACAATCAAAGAAAAGTAGTAGCCATAATAATCAACACCAAATACGAGGCTAATCTTGTTGAATGGCAAGCAGTCACAAGTAGAGTGATATGGGCAAATATGAGAATGGGGAACTGGAAAAACTTATTTGTGCCTATAGTCACACAGAAGGTTCTACTAAGGTAGAAGTGGAGGAATTTTTTGACGCTTTAGAGGAAGCAATTAACATAATGAAAAAGGAAAAGTTGGTCCTTGTTGGGGATCTAAATAGCAGAGTAGGAAATGATGGTCAGACATACAAAAATATTTTGGAAAAATTGGGAGAAAAGAGCAAAGCTAATAATAATGGCAAATACCTGTTGGATTTCTGCTCAAGACATGGACTAACACCATGTTCCAACATAAAAATGTGCACAAATTCACATGGAGAGAAGAGGCTAGGAATAAGAAAAGTCTCAATGACTATGTTATTGTTGATTTTTCTCTCTGGTGCAGGACACTACAGCGTACAGAAAAAATTGAAAGTGATCACCATTTAGTCTTGAGCAGGATAAAATTGAATTTCATATTGAAAAGAAGAACATGTAAGAAATTTTTAAAATAAAAGTTAAGCAGCTCTCAGATGTGAAATATAGACTAAAATACACAAACATTATTCTAGAAAAATGAAAGAGTTTGAAACGGTAACCAAACCTTTGAGATTCAGTGGCAAGCCCTGTGGAAAACATTCATTGAGTCATCCAGAGAGGCATGTGGAAAGGTTGTCTACAAAGATAGAAAAATCAGAATTCCATGGTGGACACAGGAAGTTAAAGAGGCAGTGAAGAAAAAGAAGAAAGCATATCAAAAGTTCCTGGCAAATAAGTTAACTTGTGCTCTTGGAGAATACAGAGACAAATGTAAGAAAGCGAAACACTATGTAAAACTATCTCAATAAAAGACATGGGAAGACTTTGGTAAGAACATAAAAAATAAATATCAAGAAGGTGGCAAGATATTCTGGTTGTTGAAGAAGCTTAGAAATGGAGGAAAGAGTACTGTAAAAGGAGTTAGAGATGATAAAGGTGACATGAAAACTGGAGAAAAAGATATCCTTGATGTATGGAGTAATTACTTTGAAAAATTGCTAAATGAAACAAGCAGTGATAGCACAGTTGTAAAAAACACTCAACAGGGATGCAGTCAAGAATACATATCCATACTTGAAGTAAAAAAAAGCCATCAAAGGCCTGAAATGTGGAAAGGAAGGAGCAGATGATATTCGACCAGAAATGCTCAAGTATGGAGGTATAAAATTTAAAATAAAATATAATATAAAATATACTTGAAAAACGGCTGAGAAGGATTGTAGAAGAAAAGGTCTGTGAAGAACAAGCTGCATTCAGGCCAAATAGAGGCTGTCAGGATCAGATTTTCATTTCACGACAAATGGTTGAGAAATCATCGGAATATAACAGATATCCATATTTAAGTTTTGTAGACCTGGAAAAGGCATATGACAAGGTGCCAAGAGAGAAGCTATTCAAAATGTTACAGTCATATGGTGTAAACGAGACATTATATCAAGCAATACTTAGTCTTTATTTGAGTTGTAAGTTAGCAGTTAGAATTGAAGTACATTATCCCCTCTCTTATTCATTATCTATATGGATCACATTTTGAAGCAAAGTGGTAAAACCTGATATCAAAATTGGAGATGTTAACTTCAGCTCTTTGCTTTATGCAGATGATGTTATACTTCTAAATAAATCAACTAGAAGTCTGCAAGATTCCCTGATTAAATTGAATAACTGTTGTAATAGATATGGTATGAAGGTCAGCAATAACAAGACAAAGACAATGAAAATAGGCAGAAGCACTGAAAATATCAATTACATTGTGAATGGAGAACCTGTGGAACAAGTAAAACATTTGAGCTACTTAGGAATGATTTTTAGTGAAGATGGTAAATTAAATATGGAAATAGACAATAGAATCAACAAAGCTGGTATGGTAGGAAATCAACTGAATAAATTTATATGGAATAAGAGAGAAATTACTCAAAACACTAAATTAGCGGTATACAAGACTGTTCAAACCAATTTTAACTTAAGGATCCGAGAACTGGGTCAGAAGTAAAACACTTGACCAAAGACTAGAGACCGCAGATATGAGAATCGTCAGAAATATTGGGGCATGAAAAGATAGCATCAATGGCAATATTAAATATGAGGATATTAGGAAAAAACTTGACATTGTCAACATCCAGGAATGCGTTAGCAGAGCTAATCTCAGGTGGTATGGTCACTTAAACAAAATGGGCGAGGAAAGATTAGCAAAACAAGTGTTCTCTGCCAGGTTGGCAGGAAAAAGACACAGAGAAAGCCCGAGATATTGGTGGATTGATACAGTAAAATGTGCCTTAGCAGATAGAAATATAACATCTGATAATGTTGGAGTCTTGATAGGTAACAGACTGATTTGGAGGAAAATTGTAGATAGGAAATTTACAATGATGTAAATTTTTCATGTACTACCATATCCTGTACACCCCTTGAAAGTACATGTCAGGAATTTGTGATAATGATGATTAAAAAAATGTGAATGCTGCATTTTACAAACGTAAAACACAGAACTTATCCCCATCTCCAACATCACAAGTGTCACATTATTTGTCCTGCAGTCATGAAAATAACTGGGCAATGCTCAGTGAAAATTTCTTAGTTTCCTAGCATTCCATCTTCATAACAAACTTACCAAAAAAGTATCAATTTTAAATTCTATGCACACAATATAGAAAACACAACATACTGGTTAAGTTGGTTGGTTTTGCATTATGTCTGATGCAACTAATACTATGAGGGTAATGTATTATGCATGTTAAGTGTGAGTGCACACTTCAGCTAGTGAACCATTTTGTGGAATAAAAAGCTATGTTTCCAAAAAAAAAAAAGGGGGAGGGGGGGAAACACCGTTAACCTTCAGTTGAAAAGCACTGATATCTTAGATAGGATGTAAACCCAGGTCCTTCCAATAACAGGGCAAATGCTGTTATAGTTCTGTAGCAATGCTACAGTGGTGCTAAATACAAGGGTGGTCTGAAAAGTTCTTGGCCTCGACCATAGATAGCAACATTGTCGGCAAGATTTTTATTTTCTAAGTTGGTACATCTGTCATAAGCATCCATGTGAAATTGCAAGTCATTCTGTCAAATAGTTTGTTTTATACAGCTGTCTGAAGCAAAAGTGTTGTCTGTATCCCTTGAAATGGATAAAACTGAGTATCGTGCAGTTATAAAATTCTTTGTGAAAGAAGGTTTAATGTCAAAAGAAAGTCATTCAAAGTTCATAAAAGTTTATGGGCACTCTTCTCCATTGTTTCTGACAATTAAGAAATGGGCTGCCGAAGTTAATCGTGGCCGTACCAGCCTTGAAGATGAATCTCATGGAGGATCCAAAAAGTGTAACACCAGAAATCATTGATCAAGTGCACGATATGGTATTGGATGACCACGAGTCAAAGTGCATGAAATTGCTGAGACTACAAGCATTTCAAAAGAACATGTAGGATATATTTTGCATTAAGAATTGCAAATGTAAAAGCTTTGCACAAGATGGGTGTCTCGCTTGCTCACAGTAGATCAAAAACACACTCACACGAAAATCTCTGAACAGTGCTTGGAGCGTTTTTAACAAGAATAAAACTGATTTTGTGCATTGATTTATTACTATGGATGTGACTTGGATTCACCATTACACACCAGAATCCAAACAGCAGTCAAAACAGTGGACAGAAGCCGGTTGTTCAGCGTTGTCCAAAGTCGGTTCCATCAGCAATAAAGATCATGGCATCAGTGTTTTGGGATGCTAAAGTCATTTTGTTTATTAATTATTTTGAAAAGGGTAAAACAATAACTGGGGAATATTATTCCAATCTTTTAACCAAACTAGACAAAAAAAGTTCATGAGAAGAGATCCGGTTTGCAGAAGAAAAAATCATCTTTCATCAGGACAATGCACCTGTCCACAAAGGTATTTTGGCAATGGGAAAATTAAGGGATCTGCACTATGAATTGTTGGAACATTCACCCTATTCCCCAGATTTGGCTCTCTCTGACTTCTGTCTCTTCCCAAAACGAACTCTTCCTCACTGGTCAGCATTTCTCTTTGAAACAAGAAGCAATTGCAGCTGTAGAGGGGTATTTTGCAGATCTTACTGAGAACCACTACAGGGACAGGATAATGGCACTGGAGCATTGCTGGAATAAATGTATTAGTAGTAAGGGAGATTATGTTGAAAAATAAAAATAATTTTGAAATTATAATTTCCATTTTTTCATTGTTAGGCCGAGAACTTTTCAGACCACCCTTGTATATTAATAAAAGAAAATTCTAAGTTTTCAAAATACTAATAACTGTTGTATCAATTGTTATTTTATTTATTTTATTTTTTTTAAATTAAGAATACCCTCATGATGAAGAAATGTAATACCTATAATTTGTTTTATCTTAAACATGATTTTACTTACCAAACAACACACTCCTGAGATGAGAGAGCCCTTATTTGTACTTATAACCTAAATAAAAAAATAAAAGGATAACTAATGTTCACAAGCAAATGTCTGATTTGTAAACATTTAAATGGAAAGCACATAGGGGATTTTGAAATAGGAAGTAATCATTTAATTTTGAGCAGGATAAAAATAAAAATATTTATAAAAATTAAAAAAAAAAAATTAAGTTGAACAGATTTCAAAGGTAAAACTATAGACAAATATATGATATTATTGGAGGGGAGAAAAAGGGAAAAAAAAGGAATTTGAAAACAAGAACCAAACTTTGAAAACTCACTGACAAAATATGAAGAAGAAAAAAAAAAATGATTCAGCCAGGAAGGCAAGTTGTAATTGCTGTGAAATGCAGTTAAATGAGTGATAGAAGCAGTGACAAAATAGTGGTGAAATGTATTCATGTGCTAAGCTGGAACAGACAATATTCGACTAGAAAAACTCATGAAATATGGTGATAAAACTTTTATTTTTGCTGGTAATCTGCCAAAATCACAGTTACACAACATACAGAACCGAAGTCTGAAAAGCAGGAGAGCACAAAGGCCAACACATTGAATGTCACCTCCACTGATCATCCAGTTTTCCTTTACAACTTTATCAATGTTTTGTAGCACACTATTTTATGAAATGGGCAAAATAAACACCATCCAATAACTTCATTATCATTGATTCTGAATAGTTTCACAATCATATATATTCCACACAAACAGATTATAATATTATAACATTTAATTGCATATCAAAAGCCTAAAAAAATTAATTGTAATATAATAATAATAACTGGCACACTTTTTTTTTAATTTCAAATACACTGCAGTCTTTCTCAAAGAAAATAAAGAAATAATCAGGTAAAAAGAGGTATAATTATTTTTTAAAAAAGTAAATAGGTATGCACAAGGCAGTCATAATCACTGCATAGCTTGTCAAGGATCACTCATGTTAGATGCTTAATTAAGTGAAACAGCACTAAGAGAGGATTAAAAAAATGTTATTTAATTCTTCCAATATTTCATCTCAATCAGTGAGATATTGTCAGGGGTTATAATATGAGACTTGTAACATACAAAGGCAACACAAAACTAAGTAAAAAAAACATGGATGAAAGACTTGGGTCTAACTATGTGGGGTGCCACGTCTGTGGGTACCTGTTGGCAGCTTAGGATGTAAACTGGATCTCAAAATATTAGTATTTCACATATTTTGGAAAGTTTTATGCATCCGCATTTATGTAGGTTAGGTTGTTTTTGAGAGCAGCTGCAGATTCCAAAAATAGTCTTTCTCTTCTACATTTACTGTGATGTAACATGGTCTTTTTCGAATTGATTCTATAAACTGTATCGCAAGGCCTGATTGACCATAGTCATGAGTGTAGATGTATTTTTTGTGTTTTTTTAAGCAGATGTTGGCTGATCTTCCTATCTGTCCATAGTGGACCAACTTGCAGAAAGGACACTTTATATATTCCAAGCACAGACAGAGGAAGGAACTGATCTTTAGTAGAATATATGAGGGTAGCAAGCTTTTGCTGGAGATTGAAAGTTGTGCAGAGATTATATTTCTTTAAGATTCTGGCTATTTTTTCTGAAGTGCCTTCCACATATACGGAATGATGATAGCATTAATCCATTAAGCCTGTAAAATGAGTTTCGCCCAGCACACTTAAACCTTAAAACATGGAGACCAACCAGTTAATTTTAATAAATGTTATCAAGTTTCATGCTTTATTTTATTTAATGATACTATACATGTTTCTTTCATTTTTTAATGTTACATCATGAGCATTGTTGAATGCATTAAAAATAAATAAATAACAAATTTAATATCTCTCTACCTTCCTAAACAGGAAATCGCTGCTGTTGAATTACTGTATTACACACACACACACACACAAAAAAAAGGGGGGGGAACTAGGAGCCAGGGTACTCGAGCATCCTCTATTTGGGACTTATTTATACCAACCTGATTGGCTGAATGGTTAGTGCACTACCTCCAACTAACAAGTTGCAGATTCAAAATTCTGATGAGGGAATGGATGTTTGTGAATGTCTTTAGATAGCAGATAAATTTCAATACTTGGTGTGAGACCCCATTCCTCTGCTTAGTAGATGCCTGAAGTAGCTTTTAAAAAGTTCTCTATTTGGCTTTAAGAGTAGATAACGCAGAGTAGAGTTCATGTAATATAAAAATTAAAAAAAAAAAAAAAAAAATTTTAAAAATTGTTCCTATACATGACATGAAGTTATATTCTTAATTTCATGCTTATTTTTGTCTTAGAAATTCTGTAATCAATGAATGGGTGAGAAGACATCAGTTGTACTATTAGTTTATAATATATACGAATGCTATGAGCTAAGACACGGGTGGCAAACCTATGGCACACGTGCCAGAGGTGGCACGCCCGAAAATTTTGCTGCCATGTCAACGATTTACATATGGTATCCTTTTATACGCTTATAAATTATTCAATTTTTTTTTTTAATTGTTACAATACGTACAAGTTAAATTTTGTTTTACACGATAGAGCAGCTATGAAGACATGAATTTTATTGGTGTGGTATTAACAAAAGATCACGCGACCCTTTAAAGACAAATGGAACCGACAATTTTTGAGTTGAAATGCTAATTCTCTTCAACCGAATTCCATAGCATCTGCAACTGTCATAACAACATTCACTATACATTTCTTAATTTTAAGGCATTCACGACGGGGTGTCATTTATCGTTCCGACAGAATTTCTCATTACCGGCAGGCTCTACTCACACAAAGTTTCAACCCTTGGTTGATTTTTATTGTCTTGTTTGCGTTTGAGCTGGTAGGGGAACTCGCACAAGCATTATATGGCATGTTTCAATTTGTGGTAGAATTTTATTTGAAGTTGGCCTTTGTGATCTGTCATAATGACATCGAGAATTTCAAATGCAATCAAACAAACACTTATTTCATGCAATTGAAAAATTAGACGAGTTTTAGTTGGATACTGTTTCCAGTGCAATATATGGTTTTGCTTGCATCTATACAGCGTTAGTTTCTGTGAGAGGGGGTACATGTGATTCATTAGTTAGCGCAGTTTTTTATTCCAGTTGTCTCTAATTGCATATTTGTTGAGAAATATATTATACAGACTGCAAAAACCTCTGTACCTTATTCAGGAATGCAATGAAACTATTTTTTTTTTACCTTGCATCTACAGTATATAATGGCTGTTGGGGAAGGAGTGTTGTTTTTGTGTGAAATATGCAAACGTTTTAATGTCTTTTTTCATAAAGTGAAATCAGGGATGCCAGTTATACGCGAAGTCAAGTTATATTCGACGGTAAGCGTTCACCGACAAGTTGATATCCTTCTAGTGCTTCCCCTGCTCCGGTGACTTCTATGGTGAGTTACAATGCATAAATATTTTTCTCACTACCATTTTTTTTTCTTTCAAACCAACATCATTAAAATCAATTTAATAATACAATAATCAATTTTATACTGAATAATATTATAAATTTTTGGTGATCAGAATGGGATATGTCAATGAAACTTAACATAAGTCATTTAATTATGTTGGCCTGAGGAAACTACAATATTGTAGCATTAGTCCTGTGATTGATAATTAATTTAAATGCGTACTTTTATATTTCTCAACATGCTACATTGTATACATAAATGTACTAATACTCTTTATGATTATGCCATAATTAATTAGTAATACTTATTTACTAAAATCAATAGCCAAAAGAATTCGCATCGGCGATACAAAATTATATAAATTAAGTGGATATTAATCCAACATTAAACGTTAGTTTAATGAATGAACTTTAAAAAATTGGAAACAGTATTTACGAGTAAGTTTGTTGGGACTGGGCCCTCTAATAATAAATAAACAAGAATAAATATAAATACAGTAAAAATACAGTCTTATAGAAAATGAACTAAGAACAACAGGTCCTTAGGATTCCCTGATTTTTCCCCCTTTTCTACACATGCATTCATTATGCATTTCGCACCGAGCATCTGCCAGTAGGCCGAAATAAGCAGCGGCAATTGGAATTAGCCGAAATGAGAATTATCATCATCAAATTCCTGCCATTTACCCTCAAGGGGTGTACAGGATATGATAGTATTATATGAAAAAATTACATCATTACTAAATTCCAATCTACAATTTTCCTCCAAATCAGTCTGTTACTTGTCAAGACTCAACATTATCAGATCTTATGTTTCTATCGTCTAAGGCACTTTGTACCTTATCAATCCACCTATATCTTGGTCTTCCTCTGGGTCGTTTTGCTGCCAACTTGGCAGAGAACACTTGTTTTGCTAATCTTTCTTTGCCCATTCTGTTTAAGTGACCATACCACCTGAGATTAGCTCTGCTAATGCATTCCTGGATGCTTACAATGTCAAGTTCTTTCCTAATATCCTCATTTTTAATATGATTTTAATATGATATTGCCGTTGATGCCATCTGTTCACACCTCTAATCTTTCTCAGGACTCTCATATCTGCGGTCTCTAGTCTTTGGTCAAGTGTTTTACTTCTGACTCAGCTCTCAGATCCATAAGTTAAAACTGGTTTGAACACTGTCTTGTATACAGCTAATTTAGTGTTCCGACTAATTTCTCTCTTATTCCATATGAATTTATTCAATTGACTTCCCACCATACCAGCTTTGCTGATTCTGTTGTCTATTTCTATATTTAATTTACCATCTTCAGTAAAAATCGTGCCTAAGTAGCTGAAATGTTTCACTTGTTCCACAGGTTCTCCATTCACAACACAGTTGACATTTTCAATGATTCTGCCTATTTTCATTGTCTTTGTCTTTTTATTGCTGACCTTCATACCATATCTATTACAACAGCTATTCAATTTAGTCAGAGAATCTTGCAGACTTGTAGTGGATTTATTTAGAAGTATAACATCATCCACATAAAGCAAAGAGCTGACATTAACATCTCTAATTTTGATATCATGTTTAATACCACTTTCCTTCATAATGTGATCCATATAGATAATGAATAACAGAGGCAATAATGTACATCCTTGTCTCACACCAGATTTAACACTAAACCATCTTCCTGTACTTCAATTCTAACTGCTGACTTACAACTCAAATAAAGACTAAGTATTGCTTGATATAATGCCCCATTGACACCATATAACAGTAGCGTATTGAATAGCTTCTCTCTTGGCACCTTGTCATATGCCTTTTCCAGATCGACAAAACTTAAATACAGATCTTTGTTATATTCCCATGCTTTCTCAACTATTTGTCGTAAAGTGAAGATCTGATCCTGACAGCCTCTATTTGGCCTGAATCCAGCATGTTCTTCACCAAGCTTTTCTTCCACAATTCTTCTCAACCTTTTCTCAAGTATACTTGCATAGATCTTGCCAGGAACACTCAGTAGGGAATTATAAAGATAATTTAATTTAGGCATATAATAAAATGTTGATTTTTTTTGAAACTATAAAAAATGCATTTAATTTAAATTTTGAGTTATTTTGTTACAGTTCTACTGAACATGGCTGGCAAAATTAGAAAACAAAAATTATCACAGTCAAGCAGCAGAGAGTTCCAAAGCTGGTGGACTGAAGAGTATGGCATGATTAACAAAGACAATAAAGCAATATGTGTTTTATGTTCCAGGACAGTTGTGTGCAGAATGTCGTCAGTAAAAGGCATTATGATGTTTTAAGGTGCATATATTATTGTCTTGTGACATAAAGACTGAATAATATATGCACGTAAACACAAGAAAGATATTTAATTAACTAAATATTTCGGTCTGGAAATAGCAGGCTATCCTTAGTGGCACTACAAGAACAGTTTTAAAAAATAAAATACAAGGTGGAATACTAACAATAGATCTTTTAAAAATAAAACAAGCCGCATGATGTTATATCACTAAGTATTAAAAGGGAATATTTTTTATAGCAGAGAAATGATTGAAATTAAGATATTACCGTATATTATCGCGTATAATGCGAAAAAGTTATGGTAAAAAATAATACTTAAAGTTAGGGGTTCGCATTATATGCAGATCCTAAAAAATATAACATCTTATTAGACTTGCACACACAATATATACTACCTAATGCCTATGTAATCAAATCTACTTGACCTACTCGCATTCGGCGACAAGCGTGCATCGTATCTGCGCATACACTCTCCGTTGCTGAATAATAAAGCACAGTGAGATAGATGGAGCACAGTTAGGTATATCGGTTTAACCACAGTTCATTTTAAATATTATTCGTTAAACAAACCTAGCCTGAAAATGAGCCAACATTAATGTAAACGTTAAATCTTTTGAAGCAAGTTTTAAACTGCGTGTCGTGCAGTTTGCAGAAGAACATAATAACAGTGTTGCTATGAGAGAATTTGGTGTAGCAGAGAGTAATATTAAACTTTGGTGTAAGCAAAAAGACAGTCTTGAAAAAAATCCCCAAAACAAAACGTGCCCGTTGTGGAGATGTAGCATTCTTTCCAGAACTCGAAGAAAAGCTAAATGAATGGATTTTGACGCAACGACAAGATGGCATTATAGTAACAAGAAATGCAATTCGTTTTCAACTCGACAACTCAAAAATGGTAAATTGAAGGACACACCAGGTATTTCTTTCTTGCTTCACCTGGGTGGTGAAACAGATTTATGGAACGCAAAGCATTAACATTACGACGCAGCTTAAAGAAAAAGTGCAGTTCTTTCATAAATTTATCATATAATTACGGAAGTCTCACGGATATGAACTTTCCCAAAATGGCAATATGGATGAGACACCCATGTACTTTGATATGCCTGGGAATCGAACAGTAAACTCAGTTGATGAAAAGGGTGTCTTCATAAAAATAATGGAACATGAAAAAATGCATTTTATCGTTGTTCTAGCATGTATGGCAGACGGAACCAAATTAAAGCCAACAGTGATATTTAAAAGGAAGAAAATTCTGAAACATATGAAATTTCCACCAGGTGTAATTGTTCGCACCAATCAGAAAGGTTGGATGGATGAAGAAGGTGTACAATTGTGGCTGGATCAAGTATGGAACACACGTCCAGGTAGCTTGTTATGTCAACAAAGCATGGTAGTCTGGGATATGTTCCGGGCGCATTTAACAGAGGCAAGCAAAGAGAAAGCACGTGAGCTACGTACAGACCTAGCAGTCATACCAGGTGGTCTAACTTCTGTTTTGCAGATGCTTGATGTCAGTAAGAAAGATCACTTACGTGAAAAATGGAGAGAATGGATGTCATCTGGTTTGGATGAAGATGACAAAGGGTGGAAATTTTCAAACCAGAGATCACCTTAGTCACCAGCTGGGTTAAAGAAGATTACCTTAGTCACCAGCATGGGATTCGATACTATCTGAAATGATTCAACGCTCATTTCTTAAATGTGGAATAATTCAATGGATGGATCCAAAGATCATGTCATATATGAAGGCGAGGATGACGCACAACAAATTGGAGAGCATGAAGACGATGACAACTGCTACACTGATGACGCAATCCCTACAGATGAATTTATAAATGAAATGTTTGACGACTCAAAAGATGAAGAAGAATTTAAAGGATTTTGACATTTTGTTTTAAAATAAATATTGCTTTCGTCAATTCGTCTTGTATTTTGACATTTTGTTTTTAAATAAATATTTCTTTCGTTAATTCGTATTATATAATTTATAATGTTATGGAACAAGATTAACAGATCGCATTATACGCGGACATGGCATTTTAGGACTAGTTTTCAAATAAAATTTCTAGTTCACAATTATACTTAAGTCACAATATACACGATAATATACGGTAATTAATAATATTAAATAACAAAATTAATATGAATTAATGAGTTATCCTGATTACACTTTCCCAGATTTTTGATATAGATATACAGTCATTCAGATTCTGGTTAGGACGACGGAGTAAGGCCTCTACGCTTTCTTTGAATAAACATTCAAATTTATAACGGGATCTATGTAAGAGGCGAGTTTTTGACCAAAGGATGATGTGGTTAGTTTCAATCCCATGCTGAGCCAATCCAGATTTTTCAGGTTTGTTGTGATGAATGGAGGATTGATGTTCTTGGATTCTTTTTTCAAGAGAAATTCCAGTTTGTCCAAAATAGGAGAGATCACAGGTTGCAGGGAATTTGATAAATTCCAGGAGGAGATATAGCTGAGTGGTTGTCTTTAGAAGGAAAATGGGAAGATAATTTGTTAATAGGTGAATACGTAGCTGTTAACTCATATTTCTTCAGAATTCTTGTGATAGGTTCTGAAATCCCGGAGATGTCAGAAATTGGAACTCATCATCATCATAATCAAATTCCTGCATGTACCCTCAAGGGGTGTACAGAATATGATAGTACTACATGAAAAAAATTACATCATTATTAATTTCCTATCTACAATTTTCCTCCAAATCAGTCTGTTACTTATCAACACTCCAATATTATCAGATCTTATATTTCTATCGTCTAAAGCACTTTGTACCGTATCAATCCACCTATATCTTGGTCTTCCTCTCGGTCGTTTTCCTGCCAGCCTGGCAGAGAACTTGTTTAGCTAATCTTTCCTCGCCCATTCTGTTTAAGTGAGCATACCACCTGAGATTAGCTCTGCTAATGCATTCCTGGATGCTGACAATGTCAAGTTCTTTCCTAATATCCTCGTTTTTAATATGATACTGCCATTGATGCCATCTGTTCACGCCTATAATCTTTCTCAGGACTCTCACATCTGAAGTCTCTAGTCTTTGGTCAAGTGTTTTACTTCTGACCCAGCTCTCAGATCCATAAGTTAAAATTGGTTTGAACACCGTGTTGTATACAGCTAATTTAGTGTTCTGACTAATTTCTCTCTTATTCCATATAAATTTATTCAATTGACTTCCCACCATACCAGCTTTGCTGATTCTGTTGTCTATTTCTATATTTAATTTACCATCTTCAGTAAAAATCGTGCCTAAATAGCTGAAATGTTTTACTTGTTTCACAGGTTCTCCATTCACAACACAGTTGACATTTTCAATGATTCTGCCTATTTTCATTGTCTTTGTCTTTTTATTGCTGACCTTCATACCATATCTATTACAAGAGCTATTCAATTTAGTCACAGAATCTTGCAGACTTGTAGCGGATTTATTTAGAAGTATAACATCGTCTGCATAAAGCAAAGAGTTGGGATTAACATACTCAAATAAAGACTAAGTATTGCTTGATATAATGCCCCATTGACACCATATAACTGCAGCGTATTGAATAGCTTCTCTCTTGGGACCTTGTCATATGCCTTTTCCAGATCGACAAAACTTAAATACAGATCTTTGTTATATTCCCATGCTTTCTCGACTATTTGTCGTAAAGTGAAGATCTGATCCTGACAGCCTCTATTTGTCCTGAATCCAGCTTGTTCTTCACCAAGCTTTTCTTCCACAATTTTTCTCAACCGTTTCTCAAGTATACTTGCATAGATCTTGCCAGGAACACTCAGTAGGGAAATACCTCTGTAATTCTCACATGCAGTTTTATTTCTCTTTTTATATATGGGTACTATGAGAGCTCTACTCCAATCATCGGGAATTCGTCCCTCTGTCCAGGCTTACTGAACTATGCAGTGCAGCCACTGTAAGACTCTTATACCACCATACTTCAGCATTTCTGGTCGAATATCATCTACTCCTGCTGCCTTTCCACATTTCAAGCCATTGATAGCTTTTTCTACTTAAGTATGGATATGTATTCCTGACTGCATGCCTGG
Organism: Typopeltis vanoorti; assembly: GCF_054136105.1. Classification (NCBI taxonomy): domain Eukaryota; kingdom Metazoa; phylum Arthropoda; class Arachnida; order Uropygi; family Thelyphonidae; genus Typopeltis; species Typopeltis vanoorti. The sequence continues at coordinate 64,824,264 of NC_143569.1, forward strand.
TCAGTGTTTTTTACCACTGTGCTGTCATCACTGCTTGTTTCATTTAGCAGTTTTTCAAAGTAATTACTCCATACTTCAAGGATATCTTTTTCTCCTGTTTTCATGTCACCTTTATCATCTCTAATTCCTTTTGTAGCACTCTTTCCTCCATTCTTAAGCTTCTTCAACAACCTCCAGAATATTTTGCCACCTTCTTGATATTTATTTTCTATATTCTTGCCAAAGTCCTCCCATGACTTTTGTTTAGCTAGTTTTACACAGTGTTTAGCATGCTTGCATTTGTCTCTATATTCTCTAAGAGCACAAGCTGACTTATTTGACAGGAACTTTTGGTATGCTTTCTTCTTTTCCTTCACTGCCTCTTTAACCTCCTGTGTCCACCAGGGAGTTCTGATTTTTTTATCCTTACAAACAACCTCACCACATGCCTCTCTGGCAGAATCAATCAATGTTTTCTTCAGAGTTTGCCACTGAATCTCCAAGGTTTGATTCCTGTTCTCAAACTCTTTCATTTTTCCTTCAATAATCTTTGTGTATTTTACTTTAAAATTTCGCTTTAAAACTTTCTTACATGTTATTCTTTTCAATATGAAATTCAATTTTATCCTGCTCAAGACTAAATAGTGATCACTTCCGATTTCAAATCCTCTGTACACTCTAGTGTCCTGCACCAGGGAGAAAACATCACTATTAACAATAACATAGTCAATGAGACTTTTCTTATTCCTAGCCTCTGCTCTCCATGTGAATTTGTGCACATTTTTATGTTGGAACATGGTGTTAGCAATAACCAGTCCATGTCCTGAGCAGAAATCCAACAGATATTTGCCATTATTATTAGCTTTGCTCTTTTCTCCAAATTTTCCCAAAATATTTTTGTATGTCTCACAATTATTTCCTACTCTGCTATTTAGATCCCCAACAAGGACCAACTTTTCATTTTTCATTGTGTCAGTTGCTTTTTCTAAAGCGTCAAAAAATTCCTCCACTTCTACCTTAGTAGAACCTTCTGTGGGACCATAGGCACAAATAAGTCTCATTGTCCAGTTCCCCATTCTCATATTTGCCCACATTACTCTACCTATTTTGTGTTGAATACTCGTATTTTGTGTTGAATACTATGGCTACTCCTTCTTTTCCTTGATTGTCATTGCCTGAATATAACATTTTGTATTTATTGCTCAGAAAGATCTCACCAGTTTTGGTCTTTTTTGTTTCAGTCACCCCTATTATGTCGATCTGGTACTTATCTAATTCCTCAGCTAGCTCCATTTCTTTGCCATTCAGGCTTCTTACATTGATAGTACCGATCTTTAACTCTGGTGATGTTGAGTTGGGGTTTATTTTCAGATTTGTTCCAGTAGTTGACTTTTCACTGTTCGGAATTGGAACTCGACGTATTAAATCTTCGTTGTTTTGTGGTGGATTATAAGAATCGAGAAGATGTTGAGTATTCTTTTCGGAAAAGTCATCGAGTTTCATGTGTTGTTGGATAGCAGAAGGTTCTTTTTGTAGATAATAAAAAGTAGAAAAATTAGTTTTGGCTCTTCTGATGAGGCATTTTATAATTCCTGTTTTTTTTTTGACAAGGATGATGGGCTGATTCCCTAAGAATATAACAACCTGTGAACGCTGGTTTCCTGTAAACTGTAGTTGTAAGAGTATTTGAAGGTGACCGGATGAGGAGAATGTCTAAAAAAAGATAACTGGTTGTTTTCTTCCATTTCCATGGTAAACTTTATACGACGATGTACGGAATTTATACTGTTTAAAAAAGAAGGTCAGGAGTCTTTGTTGTGCGGCCATATAGTAAAGATGTCATCTATATATCTTACCCAAAAGGATGGTTGAGGGAAAATAGATGAGAAGAGGATTTTTTCTAGATGTTCTATTCACCTATTAAAAATTAGTGAAAAAAAATTTCCTTCTCCTAAAGACAAACGCTCAAATACGTCTCTTTCTGGAGTTTATCAAATTCCTTGCAACTGTGATCTCTCCTATTTTGGAGAAACTGGATACTCTCTTGAAAAAAGAATCCAAGAACACCAATCCTCCATTCATCACAACAAACCTGAAAAATCTGGGTTGGCTCAGCACAGGATTGAAACCAACCACAACATCCTTTGGTCAAAACTCTCCTCTTACAGATATCCCGTTATAAATTTGAACGTGTATTCAAAGAAAGCGTAGAGGCCTTACTCCGTCGTCCTAACCTGAATCAGAATGACTGTATATCTATATCAAAAATCTGGGAAAGTGTAATCAGGATAACTCATTAATTCATATTAATTTTATATTATTTAATATTATTAAGTAATATCTTTATTTCAATCATGTCTCTGCTTAAAAATATTCCCTTTAATACTTAGTGATATAACATCACGTGGCTTGTTCTATTTTTAAATGATCTATTGTTAGTATTCCACCTTGTAATTTTTTTTAAAAAACTGTTCTTGTAGTGCCCCTGAAGATGGTCTGCTATTTCCAGACTGAAATATTTGATTAATTAAATATCTTTCTTGTGTTTATGTGCATATATTATTCAAAAGGCATTATGAGACAAACCATAAATCACTCCTTGAGAAAAGCAAGGACGAACAGTAAGAATTTATTGCTCAAGCAATTAAAAATAGGAATATCCAGTCAACAACCCTAATGAAATTTATCAGCAGTCGTTCAACTGCTGCTAGTTTTTTTGCCTCAAATGTAATTGCCAAACACAGGAAACTTTTTAGTGATGGGGAAGGTATAAAAGAAGCATGGTTAAAATGCGCACCAGTTCTCTTTGAAGATTTTGAAAACAAGGAAAAAATTATTCAAAGAATAAAAGATATGCCTTTGGCTAGAAACACAGTGAAAGATAGAATCATAGAAATGGCTAAAAATATAACTCATCAGCAAAAAATAGATATAAAGTCTTCTGGTTTAATTTCTCTTTGCCTTGATGAGAGTACTGACATAACTTAATCAGCTCGTTTAGCAATTTTTATTCGTTATTCTGTTGGGAATAATATCAAAGAAGAATTGATACAGTTTAACATCATTAGCAACAACAACAAAAAGAATAGATATTGCAACGCAGTTGCAAATGCATTTGCTGAAAGAGATATAAATCCTTCCAAAATTGTATCAGCAACTACTGATGGTGCTAGCAGTATGACTAGAGAAGAAAATGGGTTCGTCAATTTATTTACCAAACGGATTGGACATTCAGTTCTGGGTTTTCATTGTATTATACATTGGCAGGTTTTATGCGCAAAGGCTAGTTTCAAGCCACTGGAAAATATTATGAGCATTGTAAGAAAATTAGTCAATTTTATATTAGCACACGCTTTAAATAAATGAAAATTCATAGAATTATTAAGTGAGGTAAACTCTGTGTACAATGGTTTACTTATGTACAAAAACGTCCGATGGTTAAGTCGGGGAAAGTTCTTCAAACATTTGTTGAGCGTTTAGATCACTTTTTTTACATAATGAGAAAATCATTGAAAAATACAATCAGTTAATCAATGTCGAATGGCTTTTGAAATTAATGTTAAACTGTAAGGTGTTAACAAGACAATTATTGTCATGTTTGATTTAATCAAAGCATTCAAAGCTAAATTACCAATCTTTAATCGTGACGTTATTTCCAATACCTTCCGATATTTTCCAAATACAAAAAAATTTTTTGCAGATCTAGAATTTTATGAAAAAACAGATCAAGTTGAATTCACAAAAGTGTTTTCTACATAAATATAAACAGCCAATAGGCTTCAATTCGGTGCTGCAAACATTATTTAAATTAAGGGGATATTAAATCCCACATTGTTTTAAAGCTGAATAAGAAACTCAAAGATAGCAAAGAGTTTCACGCCGAATATGGCAAACTATAAAAGTTTCGGTGGATTGTAGTGTACCCGTAGCAGAGGGTAAAGTTCTGATAATAGTGATCAGAACTATATCCTCCTCTGCCACGAGTTGCCCTAGTGTTGAACTATGTGCTTTAGTGTACACTACAATCCGCCGAAACTTTTATAGTTTGCTATATTCGGCATGAAACTCTTTGATTCCTATCTTTGAGTTTCTTATTCGGCTTTAAAACAATGTGGGATTGAATATCCCCTTAATTTAAATAGAGTTTTCCACAGTTATTCAGTCGATAATCAACGAATTTTCTTCAAGATTAACGCAGTTCAGGTAATTTGCAGAGACATCAAAATTTATTTTGTATCCAGACACAACATCAGCAGATAAACTCAATTTGGAGATTTTCGAGTGGCTGAATTTGGAAGATATAGAAATGCAATTAATCGATTTTCAATCTAGTTCTATATGGAAACAAAAGTTTGTCGAATTGAGAAATGACTGAAATAATGGAAAGTAATCGATTATTTGATGCAATTAAAAAGAATGTAGAAGAGGAAATATTGAAAACCTGGAATGCCATTCCTGAAACCTTTTGTTGTTTAAAAAAACTAGCGATGGCTATATTATCAATTTTCTCCTCTACATATGCTTGTGAGTCATTATTTTTCAAAATGAATTTTATAAAAGACAGTTTAAGAAATAGAATGACTGATGAATCTCATTCGGTGTGTGTATTACTAACAGTGACAAAATATGAACTTGATATATAGCATTTGGCATCTAATGTACAACAGCAAAAATCTCATTAATAAATTGATATATTGATAAATTAATAAATTGATAATAGGTTGATATTGATTTGTATACGACAACGTGTATGTCAAATTATGAGTTCATTTTTATGAAATTCTATGTTAATTTTTAAACTTGTCTCAATAAAATTCTGCAATTAATTTTGTATTAGTTTTTCCCCTATTAAAAACTTCACAGCACGTCAGCAACTCGATTTGTAAACTTTTGGCACGCGCACATAAAAAGGTTCGCCATCACTGAGCTAAGATATAAAACACAAAAGGAGAAATAATTGTACTGATTAGAAAAATTAGACCACTAGAGAACAGTGAAACAATGAATGGCTTTCTAACGTATGCTGTATCATATGTGCAGGCACAAATGACCATGTGGACAGCACTTCCACTTCCTGCCAAATAAGCTGTGTTTCAATTCTACTGTGGGCATTCATGTTGGTAAATGTCTTTTAGATAGTAGATGAAGTTCATCATCCAATGTGTACTACCTCTCTACTTACTGGTGCTCTTACATTTTCTGTAGTTTGCACATGAAATAAATAAATAAATGCTGGAGGCCTAAATTGACTCTGAAAAAAAAAATTCCATGTCTGGTCTCTGGAGCAGAGTTCTTACAATAAGTCTTCAACTTTTTTTGGTTGCGATTCACATGTGTGCTTGCGTATATCATGACAGCTGGTGAGAAACATAATAACAAAGAAATACTGTAAGCAATTATAAAATGGTGTTTAGAATATAATAGTATTCTTGTATAGAGGTACTATTTAAATAAATTATAGTATCAGAATGAAACTTGCATAATACATTATTTTATTAAAGTAGAATTTTCACCTAAGTATCAAAGGCATTTTCAAGAATGCTTAATGGTAATCGAACATTACAGATAATTCCAAAAGTAGCTAAATAGCTAATGTAAGATAACTAAAAAAGATCATTAAATTTCCTAACTTATTAAAATATATATACACACACAATCAGAAAAAAAAAAAAAAAAATTAAGAAAGATTAGCTGATTTAAAAAGTACTATCTCCACAAAGGGGATAAACATCAGAACAGACATTAGATCAGTTTAAGTTTTTTTTTTTAATAAGTTAGGAAATTTAATGACCTTTTTTTAGTTATCTTACATTAGCTACTTAGATGTCTTTTGGAATTGTCTATTAATGTTCGATTACCATGAAGCATTCTTGTACTGAAAATGTCTTCGATACTTAGTCAAAAATTCTATGTTAATGAAAGAATATATTACGCGAGTTTCATTCCAGTATTATAATCCTTACTGAAACAGGTACCATTTATCATCAAAACCATTCTACTATAGACAGTTTTGTTTTGCCCAATTTTACCATTAAAATGGACTGAATAATTCAAAAACTGAAATAATTCCAAAATTTAACCGTAAGTTATATACCAACATTTGCCAGAATTCTGATTCGAATCAGCTGCCGATTAAAATAATCCAATTCAAGCATGAAAAAGAAAACGTCTTAATACTGAAAACTAGCTTAAGTATGTGAATGAGACCATTAATCAACGGGTCTTAAACCTAAGAAAGAAGGCTATTGTATTTTGATGTGTATTTATTCAAATGCATATGTAACGTATGCACATGAATAAATATGCAATGCAGTTTCAAACTGTTAACAAATTAATTTTCTATTGCCAATATTTTTCCATTGCTTTCATGTGAATCAAAACAACTGTGATAAAAAAAAAAAAATTAGCCCACCTGCAGTACAAATTAATGGGTTGGCTAAACATAAATAGAGTATTCAAGATATTCACTACCTTGTTAGCACGGGTAACCTAGTGGCTGTGCGCTTCACAACTATATGCCTGGGGAAGGAGTGTCCTAGGTTCGATTCCCGTTGGTGAGGAGCTGAAGGATCTTCCTCAGCCATAGCCAAGTTAGCCGGTCTTGGGCGTGGACAGTAGGGTTTTTTCCCCCAGTTTATCCTGGGATTTTTCATCCCGCAAAGCAGGCAAACTGGCCTTGAGAACTCAACACTACAGGACATAGGATACACCTGGGGGGGGGGGGGAATATGGTTGACCGCCTTATCCTGTGAACTGTTTGAGGTCCAATGATTAATAAACCCTCGACACCGCGGTAGAAGAAGGTATAAAGAAGATGAGATATTCAATAGAGTATACCTAATGAATGATAGTATTTTGGAAAAATCTAATGAGTATGTCAAAAGTGCAGTTTGAAACACCAACCTGTTGTTGCCTTATGTACTAGGCATAATTTTGCTTTGCCAATTTTATTTTACCACTACAAAATAGTCCAGCTAAAACTAAAATGCCCTGACAAATTTTAACACACAAGATAAATATTAAATTTCATTAAATCACATTCAGCTATAAGAATACCTACTATCAGTTCAAACTTTATGGACAGATATTTTAGTGTACATCCTAAATACCAAATCTGATTAAATTCTCATTATCCTGAACAAGTTGCAACAACTTTTTTAAATATTTGGCCCTTCTTGTCCCTGGAAATGATCTGACTAAAACAAAAACTGAGATGGCTTGAAAAATTTCATAATGGATTATAAATATGGTATTTAAATAAAATAAAATACCATATTTGTACTGAATAACTTATGTACACATGGATTGACAAAAATGCAAGATGCACATGCATTTTGCATCAAAAAGGACTATATGCAATGATTAATAAGACAGAAATGGGGGGGGGGGTTCTTATATAGAGTGATTTCCACACTCCCATATTGTACCTTAATAACTAACAAAAAAGGTTACAATAAACATGTGTCAGAAACAGTGTATTTCTGAGATATCCTTTTATAGTGACAGCACTAATGCTGATGCCTTTGGTAAGAGCATAAAAGAAACTATATAATGAATGTATCTTACTATAGGTGTTCAAAATAACCTCCACTGCCGGTCACATAGCCAATGAGACATCTCACTACTGACAGCCTTACTCAAAAGTTCTTGGCTGGTGTCTAATAGCAGTACACACATACATGCTCAACACATTTCTACAGTTCATCAACATCCCCCACTGAGATAGAGTACAGCAATGATTTCAAACAGTCCCACAAATATAAATGCAGAGGATTTTTATTCATTTATTTATTTGGTAAGGTGACTAAGGAAGGCATGTAACTGGTCATTCTCATCCAATTCATCTTTCAGGAAACTTCCAATGGACCTTGTTACTGAAGTGTGGTGGGGCTCTGTCCTGCACGAATCAGATTTTTTTTCCATACAAAGAAAACATCATCAAGCATCATGGAAGATGTGTTTTCTACCAGACAAAAATGTCAAGGTCTGAAGATTCTGAGATACAAACATTGACAATATGCAAAGCAGATAAATTCAATTCACTGAAGTGCATTTATCTACTTTACAAGACGCCTGGCAAAATTGTCCACACAGCAATGGAGAACTGCTGCTGATGTCTTCACTGAATAACTGAAAAATACCACAGAGAACGAACCTCATCTCATCAGTAAAAAGCACAAGAGAAATCACTGGTTCGATGGACATTAATGGAAAAACCACTGACAAAATACCAATAATGATGATCATCTAGTAAATGTGCATGGGCCCACTGAAAATGGGACAAGTAAAGCCATTCTTTATGCAGATCCTTCATAGAACTGCACAGGAGATATCCACTTTCACATCACTCCTCCATGTTCTAGTGCATAGATTCAGAGACACTACATGCAGTACATTTTCCTCAGTTTCTGGTATCCTCATAGTTATTAATTTCCCCTCTTTCATTTCATTGTGCAGAAAATATGCACCATGTTCACAAAGGTGGTGATAAACACAAATAAATGCTTGAAAACAAGGAATTCGGTGATTAGGAGAAACCTCTTCATAAAGTCAACACGTTTCATATGCATTTCCATTGGCATGTTCATAATAAAAGTACATATCAGTTACAGTGGGTGATCATATTATTAGAGCCAACTCCATAAATTACAGTAACAATTTTACACCTCACCACTTATAATAAACAGAAACCTAATAAAGGTTAAATGGAGTTCTTTATATTTTTTTTATTAAATAATTATGTTTACTGATTTTAAATATACAGTTGACAGTACTGTACTGTTGGTTTCATAACCAGTCATATGGACGCCATTTTGTGTTTAGATTCTCAGCCACAGCTTCACAGCGATCTTGTTCAGTTACGTTTGTTTGTAAGTTATTGAGGTTATTCAAGTGTTTTAATTACTTTTGGAGTTTTCTTATAATATTTTGACGGTAAGTAGTTTATTTCAAGATTTTTATATGGTTTATAAGTGTTGCATTGTGTAATTTTTACCATGGGCAAGGCCAAAGATCTTTCTCCAATGAAAATTTCAGAAATAAAAACGTTCTTAATGAATACCGAACATTCTCAAAGGAAGATAGCATCAAATGCTAACGTTTCACAAGCATCAGTGAGCCGAAGAAAAAAAAATTGATGCAAATATTGAACTGGTACCGAAGCATTTGAAGAAATGTGGCCGAAAAAAATTACCACCTCAAGGGAAGAAAGAAAAATTAGAGATATTTGCGTGGAAAACAGGAAGGCACCTCAGAGGGTTCTTACAAAAATGATGCAGGATGTTGGCATTAAGATATCTTCAATGACAGCTCGTCGACACATCAAGGACTTGGGCTTGAACAATGAAGCAGGATCAATACATCAAGGTACTGGAGATGAAGATGCTACTCCAGGTACAGGAGTGGTTCCTGAATAACGATTTCACATTCATGCATGATTCTGCTCTTTGCCATAAGGCAAAAAAAGTAACAAAATTCCTGAATGACAAAAAAGTCAAGGTTCTTGATTGGCCTGAAAATTCACTGGATCTCAACCCCACTGAGAATCTTTGGGAACTGATGAAGCTGGAAATTTCCAAGTTCCTTGGAAATTCAATAAAATTAAACTGTGTCAAATGCATAGAAAGTATGCCCAAAAGAATCAAAGCAGTAAATCACTGCAGCAAAAAAGCGTCGTTATCAAATATTGACCTCATAATTATTTCTATATATATATATATATACATTTTTCTTTAATTATATAAGCATACTTTACTTTTTTAAGTGTATCATTAGAGGACTAATTTTAATAAAAACAATTTGATGTAAAAACATTGACAATGTGGATTTATTTCTACCTCGAAGTCACAAAATACCTTTTTCGCACTGTGGCTCTAATAATTTGATCACCCACTGTAATATAGTAAGCATGAATTTGTCCTCCATTGCAAAATCCTGACATGTGACTTAGAAACAAAACAAGTAACAACTTGTTCAGAACCTATCAGAGTGAATACAACTCCAGGCATGTTGTGCATGTGATTCTACTTGTTTCAATCAGCAATCAGGTGATTCAGTGAATTGCATTTATCTGCTTTGCATATTGTCAATGTTTATATCTCAGAAATGTGAGGTTTCTTAAACATTGGCTGGACTTTTCCATTAGCAAAAATTCAAAGTATATATATATATATATATATATATATATATATTATGCTGAGAATGTAAGATAGTGTATTGTGAATGAAAGTATATTGCTTGTGATGACTGGCACCTGCAACAACATACTGTTTTAAAGATCTGTAGTAAGTAACAATGACATCATCTGATGTCACTGTTACTTACTTCTGGTAGATAAGCTTATATGTTGGTAACTCATAACTAACATTGGTTGAACAAGTTAAGTCATTGTTACTGTGTAAAAAAAAAAAAAAATACTCTTGAAATAATTATGCAGACTGCAAACCAAGCACACAAGTTTATGATGTATATATTGCTAATAAAAATTCTTTCCTTTCTAAACAATCTTATATCCTTAATAAGGCAACTGAGTCTTTCCACTTCTAAATATCAAAAAGGAAATAGCTTAATTATAAAATACATTATTTACAAGAAAAACATACAATGTGTAAGGACTGACTCAGTATTTCATTTTGAGATTTAAAAAAAAAAAAAAAAAATTGGATCTAAATTAAGCTGGCTGTTTACACACAAAAAAGAAAATTTATGGCTACACTAATGTGTTTATCTTAAAATGCACATTTAGTTTATTTGACAGGCCTGTTAATCATGTGGAAGTGATGTTTTCCCCCATAGCACTAGGTCACCCAAAGAAAGCCATTCTAAGTTTTAATGTAGTCACCAATTAAAGAAACTTTTTTTTAAACCCTTTCTTCAACTGGTTCCTGAGTCAGTCGATTTCAGGCATGTGCAAGCAGGTTTTTCTCAAGGAAACTGCTTTTATCCGTAAACTCAAGAAAATCAACCATAGAACCTATGCTATTTCAGACAAATCATATACTGTATTAAGAATCATGAGATGGAGACACTTGTCTTTCTCTCCTCACCGGATGCTGTTTATAATTAGTGATAGTTTAGCTACCGATGCAGAATGAACTGCCTCCTCAGATGCCAAAAGAATGACAGGATTAAAGCAGCTTTGCTTACTCCCTATAGGGAATGAAAGGCGTTAACAGTTCATTTTATACTTCATTTGACTGCAGCAGCACTTCTAATGAAAGTTTAAGAAACCAATTCTGTTTCTTAGAAGCAAAAACAATTTTATCCTTTGAAAAGAAAAGTCAATCATGCTCACTTTTTTAATGAAATGATCAAAAGCCATCAATAAAAATCAAACTCTCGAACTTGATCTGTCTATCTTCTGGAATTTATCCTTACTATGTTGCAACTTTCAGCTTAATTAAGACTGACTACACAGTTTGAACTTCATTTACTGAGAGTCAGTTCAAAGGTGCAGAAGTTTCCTGCTGTAGGAATGGCATCTTCTTAAAAGAAATTCAAGAAAACAGCTGTAGATTTTTTTTATCCTCAGTAAGAAAATGGAAAGTTCAGCCTAGGACATGGAAATCCTTATTCAAACGTTTCAGCATTCCCATGTAAAGAATTACAAAAACCATCATCATCATCATCATCATCAAATTCCTGCCATGTACCCTCAAGGGGTGTACAGGATATGATAGTACTACATGAAAAATTTACCTCATTACTAACTTCCTATCTACAATTTTCCTCCAAATCAGTCTGTTACTTGTCAAGGCTCCAACATTAACAGATCTTATATTTCTATCCTCTAAGGCACTTTGTACCGTATCAATCCACCTATATCTTGGTCTTCCTCTCGGTCGTTTTCCTGCCAACCTGGCAGAGAACACTTGTTTTGCTAATCTTTCCTTGCCCATTCTGTTTAAGTGACCATACCACCTGAGATTAGCTCTGCTAATGCATTCCTGGATGCTGACAATGTCAAGTTCTTTCCTAATATCCTCGTTTTTAATATGATACTGCCATTGATGCCATCTGTTCACGCCTATAATCTTTCTCAGGACTCTCATATCTGAAGTCTCTAGTCTTTGGTCAAGTGTTTTACTTCTAGACCCAGCTCTCAGATCCATAAGTTAAAACTGGTTTCAACACTGTCTTGTATACAGCTAATTTAGTGTTCAGACTAATTTCTCTCTTATTCCATATGAATTTATTCAATTGACTTCCCACCATACCAGCTTTGCTGATTCTGTTGTCTATTTCTATATTTAATTTACCATCTTCAGTAAAAATCGTGCCTAAATAGCTGAAATGTTTTACTTGTTCCACAGGTTCTCCATTCACAACACAGTTGACATTTTCAATGATTCTGCCTATTTTCATTGTCTTTGTCTTTTTATTGCTGACCTTCATACCATATCTATTACAAGAGCTATTCAATTTAGTCAGAGAATCTTGCAGACATATAGCGGATTTATTTAGAAGTATAACATCATCCGCATAAAGCAGAGCTGACATTAACATCTCCAATTTTGATATGTTTAATACCACTTTCCTTCATAATGTGATCCATATAGATAATGAATAACAGAGGCAATAATGTACATCCTTGTCTCACACCAGATTTAACACTAAAATATCTTCCTGTACTTCCTTCAATTCTAACTGCTGACTTACAACTCAAATAAAGACTAAGTATTGCTTGATATAATGTCCAATTGACACCATATAACTGCAGCGTATTGAATAGCTTCTCTCTTGGCACTTTGTCATATGCCTTTTCCAGATTGACAAAACTTAAATACAGATCTTTGTTATATTGCCATGCTTTCTCGACTATTTGTCGTAAAGTGAAGATCTGATCCTAACAGCCTCTATTTGGCCTGAATCCAGCTTGTTCTTCACCAAGCTTTTCTTCCACAATTCTTCTCAACCGTTTCTCAAGTATACTTCCATAGATCTTGCCAGGAACACTCAGTAGGGATATACCTCTGTAATTCTCACATGCAGTTTTATTTCCCTTTTTATATATGGGTACTATGAGAGCTCTACTCCAATCATCAGGAATTCGTCCCTCTATCCAGGCTTTCTGAACTATGCAGTGCAGCCACTGTAAGACTCTTATACCACCATACTTCAGCATTTCTGGTCGAATATCATCTACTCCTGCTGTCTTTCCACATTTCAAGCCTTTGATGGCTTTTTCTACTTAAGTATGGATATGTATTCCTGACTGCATGCCTGGTCAGTGTTTTTTACCACTGTGCTGTCATCACTGCTTGTTATATTTAGCAGTTTTTCAAAGTAATTACTCCATACTTCAAGGATATCTTTTTCTCCCGTTTTCATGTCACATTTATCATCTCTAATTCCTTTTATAGCACTCTTTCCTCCATTCTTAAGCTTCTTCAACAACCTCCAGAATATTTTGCCACCTTCTTGATATTTATTTTCTATATTCTTGCCAAAGTCCTCCCATGACTTTTGTTTAGCTAGTTTTACACAGTGTTTAGCATTCTTGCATTTGTCTCTATATTCTCTAAGAGCACAAGCTGACTTATTTGACAGGAACTTTTGGTATGCTTTCTTGTTTTCCTTCACTGCCTCTTTAACCTCCTGTGTCCAACAGGGAGTTCTGATTTTTTTATCCTTACAAACAACCTCACCACATGCCTCTCTGGCAGAATCAATCAATATTTTCTTCAGAGTTTGCCACTGAATCTCCAAGGTTTGATTCCTGTTCTCAAACTCTTTCATTTTTCCTTCAATAATCTTTGTGTATTTTAGTCTACAGCTCACATCTAAGAGCTGCTCAACTTTTATTCGCTTTAAAACTTTCTTACATGTTATTCTTTTCAATATGAAATTCAATTTTATCCTGCTCAAGACTAAATAGTGATCACTTCCGATTTCAAATCCTCTGTACACTCTGGTGTCCTGCACCAGGGAGAAAACATCACTATCAACAATAACATAGTCAATGAGACTTTCTTATTCCTTGCCTCTTCTCTCCATGTGAATTTGTGCACATTTTTATGTTGGAACATGGTGTTAGTAATAACCAGTCCATGTCCTGAGTAGAAATCCAACAGATATTTGCCATTATTATTAGCTTTGCTCTTTTCTCCAAATTTTCCCAAAATATTTTTGTATGTCTCACAATCATTTCCTACTCTGCTATTTAGATCCCCAACAAGGACCAACCTTTCCTTTTTCATTGTGTCAGTTGCTTTTTCTAGAGCGTCAAAAAATTCCTCCACTTCTACCTTAGTAGAACCTTCTGTGGGACCATAGGCACAAATAAGTCTCATTGTCCAGTTCCCCATTCTCATATTTGCCCACATTACTCTACTTGAGACTGACTGCCATTCAAGAAGATTAGCCTCGTATTTTGTGTTGAATACTATGGCTACTACTCCTTTTCCTTGATTGTCATTGCCTGAATATAACATTTTGTATTTATTGCTCAGAAAGATCTCACCAGTTTTGGTCTTTTTTGTTTCAGTCACCCCTATTATGTCGATCTGGTACTTATCTAATTCCTCAGCTAGCTCCATTTCTTTGCCATTCAGGCTTCTTACGTTGATAGTACCGATCTTTAACTCTGGTGATGTTGAGTTGGGGTTTATTTTCAGATTTGTTTCAGTAGCTGACTTTTCGCTGTTCGCCCTGGTTCCCTGGCGAAAACAACGGGGGCCTTGTTTAACCGGGCGACGCCCCAGCCGGCATGAAATTTTGTCATGTTGTACCATCATTTTTTATTTTGGTAAGAATACAATTTGGTTGGCTAAATCCCAAATTGCCAGCCCATCCTCGTTCGTTCAGTATCCAAGTAGATACCCAACAGGGTGCACCACGAGAAGGTGAGGATTGGACATTAGGTCAGAAGCCCTGGTCGGTTCTCCGCATTCCTTTAAAGGCTATGTGGAGGTCTCCTCTCAGTAATACAGCTTTGACCCTTAAGCACCACAAAAACCAGTAATTAAAACTGCCAGTTTTCTCTAAAAGTCACATAAATCAATTATCTCCACTTCCTAATATATGGAATTATAATGTAATTGTATGATATTTTTCACAACTATTTTTCTTTCTGTATGAAACACAACTAGGAAAAAAAAAAACAACCCACCATTAAAACTCAACTTGCTATATATATAAATCTCTGAACAGTGCTTGGAACATTTTAACAAGAATAAAACTGATTTTGTGAGTTGATTTATTACTATGGATGAAAACTGGTTTCACCATTACATAGCAGATTCCAAACAGCAGTCAAAACAGTGGACAGAAGCCGGTTGTTCAGCGCCAAAGAAGACTAAGTCTGTACCATCAGCAGGAAAGGTCATGGCATTGGTGTTTTTTGGGATGCTAAAGGGATTTTGTTTATTAATTGTTAATTATCTTGAAAAAGGTAAAACAATAACCAAGGAATATTATTCTGATCTTTTAATCAGACTAGACTAAAAAAAAAAATTCGTCAGAAAATATCCTGTTTGGAGAAGAAAAAATTACCATTCATCAGGACAATGCACCTGCCCACAAAGGTTGGCAATGGGAAAATTAAGGGATCTGCACTATGAATAGTTGGAACATCCACCCTATTCCCCAGATTTCGCTCCCTCTGCCTTCGATCTCTTCCTAAAACTCTTCGTTGGTGATAAGCATTTTTCTTCGAATCAAGAGGTGATTGCAGCTGTTACAGGGTTATTTTGCAGATCTTACTGAACAGGGAAGGGCTAATTCCAGCAATGCTCCAGGGCCATAAGTGTATTAGTCTTAAGGGAGATTATGTTGAAAAATAAAAATATTTCATCATCATCATCATCATCAAATTCCTGCCATGTATACCCTCAAGGGGTGTACAGGATATGATAGTATTACATGAAAAAAATTACATCATTACTAACTTCCTATCTACAATTTTCCTCCAAATCAGTCTGTTATATGTCAAGACTCTAACATTATCAGATCTTATATTTCTATCGTCTAAGGCACTTTGTACCTTATCAATCCACTTATATCTTGGTCTTCCTCTGGGTCGTTTTGCTGCCAACCTGGCAAAGAACACTTGTTTTGCTAATCTTTCCTCACCCATTCTGTTTAAGTGACCATACCACCTGAGATTAGCTCTGCTAATGCATTCCTGGATGCTGACAATATCAAGTTCTTTCTTAATATCCTCGTTTTTAATATGATATTGCCATTGATGCCATCTGTTCACGCCTATAATCTTTCTCAGGACTCTCATATCTGCCATCTCTAGTCTTTGGTAAGTGTTTTACTTCTGATCCATAAGTTAAAACTGGTTTGAACACTGTCCTGTATACAGCTAATTTAGTGTTCCGACTAATTTCTCTCTTATTCCATATTAATTTCTTCAATTGACTTCCCACCATACCAGCTTTGATGATTCTGTTGTCTATTTCTATATTTAATTTACCATCTCCAGTAGGGTCAAAGCTGTATAACTGAGAGGAGACCTCCACATAGCCTTTAAAGGAATGCGGAGAACCAACCAGGGCTTCTGACCTAATGTCCAATCCTCACCTTCTCATGGTGCAAACTGTTGGGTATCTACTTTGATAATGAAAGAACGAGAATGGGCTGGCAATTTGGGATTTAGCCAACCAAATTGTATTCTTACCAAAATAAAAAATGATGGTACAACATGACAAAATTTCATGCCGGCTGGGGCGTCGCCCGGTTAAACAAGGCCCCCGTTGTTTTCGCCAGGGAACCAGGGCGAACAGCGAAAAGTCAGCTACTGGAACAAATCTGAAAACAAACCCCAACTCAACCTCACCAGAGTTAAAGATCGGTACTATCAACATAAGAAGCCTGAATGGCAAAGAAATGGAGCTAGCTGAGGAATTAGATAAGTACCAGATCGACATATTAGGGGTGACTGAAACAAAAAAGACCAAAACATACAAAATGTTATATTCAGGCAATGACAATCAAGGAAAAGGAGTAGCCATAGTATTCAACACAAAATATGAGGCTAATCTTCTTGAATGGCAGTCAGTCTCAAGTAGAGTAATGTGGGCAAATATGAGAATGGGGAACTGGACAATGAGACTTATTTGTGTCTATAGCCCCACAGAAGGTTCTACTAAGGTAGAAGTGGAGGAATTTTTTGAGGCTTTAGAAAAAGCAACTGACACAATGAAAAAGGAAAAGTTGGTCCTTGTTGGGGATCTAAATAGCAGAGTAGGAAATGATTGTGAGACATACAAAAATATTTTGGGAAAATTTCGAGAGAAGAGCAAAGCTAATAATAATAATGGCAAATGTCTGTTGGATTTCTGCTCAGGACATGGACTGGTTATTACTAACACCATGTTCCAACATAAAAATGTGCACAAATTCACATGGAGAGAAGAGGCAAGGAATAAGAAAGTCTCATTGACTATGTTATTGTTGATAGTGATGTTTTCTCCCTGGTGCAGGACACCAGAGTGTACAGAGGATTTGAAATTGGAAGTGATCACTATTTAGTCTTGAGCAGGATAAAATCGAATTTTATATTGAAAAGAATAACATGTAAGAAAGTTTTAAAGCGAATAAAAGTTGAGCAGCTCTCAGATGTGAACTGTAGACTAAAATACAGAAAGATTATTGAAAAAAAAAATGAAAGAGTTTGAGAACAGGAATCAAACCTTGAAGATTCAGTGGCAAACTCTGAAGAAAACATTGACTGATTCTGCCAGAGAGGCATGTGGTGAGGTTGTGTGCAAGGATAAAAAAATCAGAACTCCCTGGTGGACACAGGAAGTTAAAGAGGCAGTGAAGGAAAAGAAGAAAGCATATCAAAAGTTCCTGGCAAATAAGTCAGCTTTTGCTCTTAGAGAATACAGAGACAAATGTAAGAAAGTGAAACACTGTGTAAAACTAGCTAAACAAAAGTCATGGGAGGACTTTGGCAAGAATATAGAAAATAAATATCAAGAAGGTGGCAAAATATTCTGGAGGTTGTTTAAGAAGCTTAAGAATGGAGGAAAGAGTGCTGTAAAAGGAGTCAGAGATGATAAAGGTGACATGAAAACAGGGGAAAAAGATATCCTTGAAGTATGGAGTAATTACTTTGAAAAACTGCTAAATGAAACAAGCAGTGATGACAGCGCAGTGGTAAAAAGCACTGACCAGGCATGCAGTCAGGAATACATATCCATACTTGAGGTAGAAAAATCCGTCAGAGGCTTGAAATGTGGAAAGGCAGCAGGAGTAGATGATATTCGACCAGAAATGCTGAAGTATGGTGGTATAAAAGTCTTACAGGGGCTGTGTAAAAATAATAATAATTAAAATTCTGAATATTTTTACGTATTGTTTATGTTAAAATATTTATTAGTTTTGTTTTCATAACACACATTGTTGGCACTTGCGATGTACCCATTATGGAATTGTTTTGTCCAAAGTGATATGTAAAACAGTTAAAAATTTAATGTACTTTCCGGATTTGATTAGTTGTGTTACTTAAAACAAATTTATTATGGTTTGAAATATTAAGTTGTGTTTTATGAGGACATTCTCTTGTCGCTAACGGAGACAACGCGTCAGCCATTATACAGTACTTAGTTTCTCGCTTGCCAAGGAGTGTGCATGCTCGCGGAGAAGTTTGATGAGTGATTGACAGCTGACAAGAAAGCGTCCGGTATCTGAGTAACGGCTGTAAATAAGAGAGCGTTCGGAAGGAATTTAGAACACAGGCCGGCAGATATTTAGGTTAGAAGGAACTTAAGTTTTATTGTGACAGTCGGAAGAAAATTAATAGTATATTCCGAATACATATATATTTCTCAAGCATTATTTGCATGTAGATCTGCTTTTCATTCTGCTATCAAGGAAAAACCATCTTTTGCTTTATATGGTTTTGATCCAATCTTTCCTAATGAACTTGTTTCAGTCATTCCTAATACAGGCTATAATGACATAAATGAGTATCTAGAAACAGTTGTAGATAAATTTTCCACTACTCATAGATTAGTAGGTGAAATAAGTAGATTAAGTTCTCAGAAAATTAGGCAGTATATAAATCGTTTTATAAAGTATAAGTCATTTGCACCAGGAGATTTAGTATTGTTAGATGATAAATCTAGTATAAAAAGAGGTGGGAAATTAGGAAGGAAAGCTTTAGGTCCATATAGAATTTTAGACAAATTTTCTCCTGTGAATTTTAGGATTCAAGATGTCAAAAATCCTAGTAAAATTTTAAGTGTACACTCTGATAGGTTAAAAAGGTTCTTTTTAGGGAGTAGAAATTTAGTTACATTAGGAGACAATATGAATAAAATATTGAAAGATGAGCGTTGTTTTCCTAGTACTAATTGTGCATCTCATTCACAATCAAATAGTAAAAAAAGGGAATAGTTTTAAAGCTCATGATTTAAATATGCAGCAAAGGAGAAAATTTAATTTCAGTAAAATAAACCCTAATGCAGGAAATTTTAGAAATATCAGGGTACATAATTCAGATAATGTAAAATGTAAGAGTGATGATAATCAAACTGACTCTAACATGGATGAAATTATAGCAGAATATCATAGGTTAGTTAATATAGAGTTAAATAAGCCATAAGAATGTGAGAATACCTCTAATTTAGTTAGTAAGGATAAAGAATCTCAACTTGTAGAATCTCAGAAACCTGTAGAATTTGATTCTGATAGTGATGATTCTGTAGATTTAGAGCATGATTCAAGTAGTTTAAATGAAATATTTGAAAGGTATAGAAATGAAATTTGTAAGTATAGTAAATTAGAAGATGTAAATTCAGAATTATCACTAGTTTCAAATGATTCTGAAACTAATGATTCCGAAAGTGTAAATAATGATGAGCAAGAATCACGTTGTTTTTTGAGATCTAGGAATAAGTATTAAAAGTTTTGTTTAGATATAGGTTAAATATTTAAAAAAAAAAAAAAAAATTTTTTTTCAGAAAAAGATGTGGAACTGATGTAAAAATAATCATAATTAAAATTCTGAATATTTTTACGTATTGTTTATGTTAAAATATTTATTAGTTTTGTTTTCATAACACGCATTGTCGGTACTTGCGATGTGCCCATTATGGAATTGTTTCGTCCAAAGTGATATGTAAAACAGTTAAAAATTTAATGTACTTACCGGATTTGATTAGTTGTGTCACTTTAAACAAATTTATTATGGTTTGAAATATTAAGTTTTGTGTTTTATGAGGACATTCTCTTGTCACTAACGGAGACAACGTGTCAGCCATTATACAGTACTTAGTTTCTCGCTTGCCAAGGAGTGTGCATGCTTGCGGAGAAGTTTGATGAGTGATTGACAGCTGACAAGAAAGCGTCCGGTATCTGAGTAATGGCTGTAAACAAGAGAGCGTTCGGAAGGAATTTAGAACACAGGCCGGCAGATATTTAGGTTAGAAGGAACTTAAGTTTTATTGTGACAGTCGGAAGAAAATTAATAGTATATTCTGAAAAAGGAATCGTGGAACTATTAAGTTTTAATGTGGATAAATAAAAGGGAAATATTGCTATAGACCGTTTTAAAAGGATTGGTGGAGGAAGCACTAATTGGAAGATTTATTAGTAGATTCCAAAAGGAAATCGTAGAACTGTAAGTTTTTTTTAATTGGAAGAGTTAAGACTGTCAATAAGCATTAGTGAATAAAAGAAGAAATTGCTGTCTACGTTCTAAAGGAATGTTCGAGAAAACTCTGATTAGGAAGATTAAGGACGCCAGATCTAACTATTATTTCTACTAAAAAGAGACAGAACCGAGTTAGGAAAAATTCTTGTGTGCTACATAAGTGATGAGAAAGGATCCTATAAAAATGAAGAATAAAGTCATATATTTTCAGAAAAGAGCTTTGACAGAGAAAGAAACTGGCTATGAACATTTTGTCATTGTGAAAACAAAGTGTTTAGTCTAGTCTTAAGTGTAAGTTTATTTATAAAGGCCTTGGATCCAATTAATTTGTACTTATAGTTATGTAATATTGTTTGAAGTGTATATATATATATTGTTTTAGTTTTATTAAGTGTGTTTATTTTGTATTTGGTCTTGAGTCAGTGATTAATTGGATTCTGAAAGAAAGAGTTAAGATCATTGCACCAATTGGAGTGAACCCTTATGCATATAATAACACATAGGTGCACTGGGAATTAAAAAAATAATTGTTAGAAACAGAGATCATCTCTATGGTAGGATTAAAAATATTAAGATAAATATGAATATCCTCAATATAATAATCCACCTATTATTATTATATTAACAGCTGCACTGCATAGTTCAGAAAGCCTGGACAGAGGGATGAATTCCCGATGATTGGAGTAGAGCTCTCATCGTGCCCATATGTAAAAAGAGAAATAAAGCTGAATGTGATAATTACAGAGGTATTTCCCTACTGAGTGTTCCTGGCAAGATCTATGCAAGTATACTTGAGAAACGGTTGAGAAGAATTGTGGAAGAAAAGCTTGGTGAAGAACAAGCTGGATTCAGGCCAAATAGAGGCTGTCAGGATCAGATCTTCACTTTAAGACAAATAGTGGAGAAATCATGGGAATATAACAAAGATCTGTATTTGAGTTTTGTTGATTTGGAAAAAGCATATGACAAGGTGCCAAGAGAGAAGCTATTCAATACACTGCAGTTATATGGTGTCAATGGGGCATTATATCAAACAATACTTAGTCTTTATTTGAGTTGTAAGTCAGCAGTTAGAATTGTAGGAAGTACAGGAAGATGGTTTAATGTTAAATCTGGTGTGAGACAAGGATGTACATTATTGCCTCTGTTATTCATTATCTATATGGATCACATTATGAAGGAAAGTGGTATTAAACATGATATCAAAATTGGAGATGTTAATGTCAGCTCTTTGCTTTATGCGGATGATGTTATACTTCTAAATAAATCCGCTACAAGTCTGCAAGATTCTCTGACTAAATTGAATAACTGTTGTAATAGATATGGTATGAAGGTCAGCAATAAAAAGACAAAGACAATGAAAATAGGCAGAATCATTGAAAATGTCAACTGTGTTGTGAATGGAGAACCTGTGGAACAAGTAAAACATTTCAACTACTTAGGCACGATTTTTAGTGAAGATGGTAAATTAAATATAGAAATAGACAACAGAATCAGCAAAGCTGGTATGGTGGGATGTCAATTGAATAAATTCATAAGGAATAAGAGAGAAATTAGTCAGAACACTAAATTAGCTGTATACAAGACGGTGTTCAAACCAGTTTTAACTTACGGATCTGAGAGCTGGGTCAGAAGTAAAACACTTGACCAAAGATTAGAGACTGCAGATATGAGAGTCCTGAGAAAGATTAGAGGCGTGAACAGATGGCATCAACGGCAATATCATATTAAAAATGAGGATATTAGGAAAGAACTTGACATTGTAAGCATCCAGGAATGCATTAGCAGAGCTAATCTCAGGTGGTATGGTCACTTAAATAGAATGGGAGATAAAAGATTAGCAAAACAAGTGTTCTTTGCCAGGTTGGCAGGAAAACGACCCAGAGGAAGACCAAGATATAGGTGGAGTGATACGGTACAAAGTGCCTTAGACGATAGAAATATAAGATCTGATAATGTTGGAGTCTTGACAAGTAACAGACTGATTTGGAGGAAAATTGTAGATAGGAAGTTAGTAATGATGTAAATTTTTCATGTAGTACTATCATATCCTGTACACCCCTTGAGGGTACGTGTCAGGAATTTGATGATGATGATGATAAAAAACAGGCCAAAAAACATCTTACCTCTATGCATTAAAAATAATGTCTCAGCTAACACTTGGGGAGTGATTGAAGTGGCTGTTTTTAATATGGCCCCTAAATTGATATCATTTAAAGATGAACGCTGTTTGGTTTTGTTCAAGTTCATGACCGAAAATGTTTGTTCACAAGTATACGTGAACTCCAGATGGAAGTTATTGATCTCCAGTGTTCTGAAAACTATCGGATCAAGCATAAGGAGAGTACTTACCAAGAGTTTTATTCTATTCTGGATCAGGATGAATTTAAGTTTGTTGGATACTGCCTACCAGGTATTTTGTATGTTTGGGAGCACATATACTTGTGGGAGTGACTAACCTAGCTGGTATTATGATAAGTAGTAATAAAACAGTGAAAAAAACATCTTACCTCTATACATTAAAAATAATGTCTCAGCTAACACTTGGGGAGTAATGCTGGCTGTAGATGTTATCATAAGTTCTGTCTTGGTTGAGAGTGTGAGACTGACTAGCTAAGGTGTTATTCTTGACTTATGAATGTTCATAACAGTTAATGTAATTGTTCCTGCCCTACTGCTGCTGTGTTAGAAATGAGAAGTTAAATCAAGGACATCAAACTAATGTAACTAACAATGTGAAAATTTATGAAATCACAAACATAAAATTATGAGTGAAGAATAAAATAATACATGACTAAAGAACAAGAAGCAGAAACCTATATCGATACATACCTGCAAGCCCAATAAATATGTTAATGTTTTGCCAGTTACTGGTACTCCCATGATGTAGGTTTGGGCTACTCGGGGAATGTCCAAAAAATAGTTCACAAAAAGGGGAAAAATAAGGCCATACCTAAAAATGAAATTTGAAAATACTATAGGAACCAATTATAGCATTATCAAAACTAACAAATTTTATTAAGTAACGAACCTAAGAAACAAACCTAATTAATGTCATTCCTAAAATATGACATAATTAATTCCAAAATAATTTCTGGTATTAGCATGTTTACTTGTATATTTATTTGTTCTGTGCTAATTTAAATGCCATGATTACCTAAGTAAGTCATAACACATATCTATGTAAATGAAAGTAGAAATTATGTCTTTTTTTTTTATTATATATTTGGAGGGGGTTAAGATGATTAAGGGGTCTTGGATATATCTTAAGCTTCATGGTTATTTAGTCTGCCATTAAGAAACAAAATGGGAGGATGCCATAACTTAGGTGCTTTTCTATGAATGGTTCAATGAATATTAAACTCTATATTCTTAATAAGTGTTTTTTATTCTTATTATAAGTTGCTCGGTTCATCAAAATAACATGCAAAAAAAAAAAAAGGCATGTCTAGTAATAAAAAAAAAGTAATGGAAATAGTTTTCTTGAATTACTAGTAATTCAAGTTATAGCAATGTAATGTGGAGAAGCAAAAGTATCAAAGATTTAATCTTTGACATGGCATCAGATGTAACATCATCTGATACCTGTTAGTACCTGTTTTTTTTTTTTTGTTTTTTTTTTGCTGAAACTGCATACATATTTTGATAGTTGGGATGTTTGACAGATGGGATGTTGCCTGGTTATACAAAGCTACTGCTGTTATCATAAGGAAATTAGCAGAATTCATGGTAGGTAAAATCAATACCCAGTGTCACTGATTTTGTTGACTAAAAGACCAAATCAGATGAGATTCTCCAACATGAGTATAAGATGATTTATTCCAGCGCTGAGGATCATTAAAAAAGTGGAGATATCTACCACAGTGAATAGTATTCGACACTAAACATACTTTTTAAATGGGAAATTGCACAATGACACTTGTTTGTGTCTACTGCCAAGTGCATATTGCCATGAATTATGGGAAAGGTCATTACCCAGACTGGTTCTGCTCTTTATTGAGGTCACATCAGAAGGAATTAGACTCAAGGAAATTCCAACAGCCATATCAAAGGCAGTACTGTCTAGTCCTGAAGAAGCTCCACTGCAAACCTCTAAGCTCACATTTGGGTAAAGGATAAAAACAAGAATTTCTCTGCAATTACACTTTACTTTCTGAACTAGCAAAAACATTTCTACAGCTATTTCTCATTTAGAATATTTTAATATGATGGTGATACACCATTTTGCTATTTGTATCTGGAAATGATTCTGCCACTGATTTAGCTCTCAATATCTCCATATGTCTAGCTTCCAATGATTAGATCTCAACAGAAAGGTTGAAATTGGTCTGGATAATAACCCTTGTATAATGCATGATAATATACATGTCCAAAAGAAGTGTGCTGTGCATGCAAGATACCAGGAGAATATGATGTGAAGTCAACTGCATCTATATACAAGTAGAAGTTTTTGCACTTCATCAAGAAGTAAATTATATATAACAAGGAATTAACTTGTTTTTATCTTACACAAGCTTAAGCAAACAAAAAATTTGCATGTGGAATATCTTTGTTACTAAGTTGCTTGTGTACAGACAGTTGATTTCACATCAAACTGCCCCATCTCCTCATAATGCACAACATCTCCTTTTGAATATGTATATTGTCATGCATAAAAAAAACCTACAGCAGTTTCGACCTTTATAGACACCTCATCAGTAGAAGCTAAACCTGTGGAGAAACTGAGAGCTAAATCAATCCAGAAATATCTCATATACAACAAAATGGTTCATCACCACATTACCAAAATACTCCAGATGAGAGACAGCTTTAGCAAGCTTTATTAGAAAGTAAAGTGCACTGCTATCATCTATTCACTAGACATCAGATGTCGTATGGTCACTCAGATGCTTGGTGATGTGCCACACGGGTCTTCACCAGGTGGTCCTGATGTATGCTTTTCTGGATGCTTCAATTCTCCAGATCAGTCACTCCAGACACATCCATCCATCTCATTGACGGTCCACCCTTCCTCATTTTTCGGGAACTTTATTTTATCACTGTTTTGAGAAGTCCTCCTTCCATCCTTTCAATGTGTCCAAAGTATTTCAATTTTCTTCTATCAGTATCCTTAAGGAGCCTTAAAGTTCTACCAATCCTTTCTACCACCCATTTGTTTGTCTACCTTTCATATATGACATCCTCAACAGTCTTCTGTAATACAACATCTCAAAAGTAGCTATCCTTTTCCTATCAGACTTGAGATTCTCACATCTATAAGTTGCTGTTTGAAAAACAGCTGCATCCAAAAATCAACTTTATTCTTGTGGTGATAGATCCATCCTTCCAGATTTTAGACAAGTCTCTGACTGTTTCAGCCATTTCTAATCTTCTGACGTCTTCTGAACAGCAATTCTTAACATTAATAATGGACCCTAGGTACTAGAATTTGCTTACTTCCTCAGTTCTTTTTTCAAGTGTATCCATTAAGATAAACAAGTGCACACTTGTTTATCAGGAGCTTCTCAGTCTGCATTTTGTTTAAGAACCATAATCTTCGTCTTGCTATGATTTTTCTGCTCCTACTGATCTCATTAACTTTGTCAAGGATTTGTCCTAATTCTTCCTTGTCATTACAAAGGAGTACTGTATCATCAGCATACCACAGATTAGATCAATCTACCACCTATCCTAATTCCTGTCTTAACTAAACAGGTGAGAAGAAAGTTGGCACTCTTGCCTAACTCCCTTTCTACAAGTTAGCTATCAACCTAATAGTGTGTTGAGGAAAACCCATTATTTTTATTACTTCCCAGTTTCACATGCTGAATACAATCAAAAGCTTTAAAGTATGAAACATTACCATAAGAAGTCTAAATTCTTTTTGCTTTTTTTTTTGATGCCTCTGTCTGAGGCAAAGGATCTGATCTCTGGTACCCTTATCTTTCCTAAAAGCTGCTTGTTCCTCAGGAATCTCTACCTCAACACTATTTAGAATGATCTTTAATAAAATCTTGCTTGCATGAGAGATTAAGCTAACAGTTCTATAGTTCTTGCAATCTTTCATATTTCCCTTATGTAACAGTATGAAAACCAACTTCTTCCAGTCTCTAGGCCATGGTTTCTCAAACTTTTTCTATGATGGAACACTTCACAAATCCTGAAATTTTCACAGAACACCTTGGTTATTTTGTAATGCATTAATTAATAATTAATTGGTAATTTAGCTGATTTTTATTAGCTAATAATTGATAATTAATTAAACATTAATTAAACAATCATAAAATTAATTTGTGCTGACAAATTAATTTAAAAATGACAAATTCCAGACCTCCTCACGGAACACCTATTTACCTTCCTCAGAACACAGTTTGAGAAACCCTGTTTAGTTATGATCCCGTGTCCCATATCCTTGTAATCAATCTATGAAACACTCCTATAACTCCATCCCCTCTGGCCTTAATTAACTCTGCTGGGATTCCATTTGTACCTGGGGCCTTATTATTGTTCATCAAATTCCTGCCATGTACCCTCAAGGGGTGTACAGGATATGACAGTACTACATGAAAAAATTACATCATTACTAGCTTCCTATCTACAATTTTCCTCCAAATCAGTCTGTTACTTGTCAAGACTCCAACATTATCAGATCTTATATTTCTATCATCTAAGGCACTTTGTACCATATCAATCCACCTATGTCTTGGTCTTCCTCTGGGTCATTTTCCTGCCAACCTGGCAGAGAACACTTGTTTTGCTAATCTTTCCTCTCCCATTCTATTTAAGTGACCATACCACCTGAGATTAGCTCTGCTAATGCATTCCTGGATGCTTACAATGTCAAGTTCTTTCCTAATATCCTCATTTTTAATATGATATTGCCATTGATGCCATCTGTTCACGCCTCTAATCTTTCTCAGGACTCTCATATCTGCGGTCTCTAGTCTTTGGTCAAGTGTTTTACTTCTGACCCAGCTCTCAGATCCATAAGTTAAAACTGGTTTCAACACTGTCTTGTATACAGCTAATTTAGTGTTCAGACTAATTTCTCTCTTATTCCATATGAATTTATTCAGTTGACTTCCCACCATACCAGCTTTGCTGATTCTGTTGTCTATTTCTATATTTAATTTACCATCTTGAGTAAAAATTGTGCCTAAGTAGCTGAAATGTTTTACTTGTTCCACAGGTTCTCCATTCACAACACAGTTGACATTTTCAATGATTCTGCCTATTTTCATTGTCTTTGTCTTTTCATTGCTGACCTTCATACCATATCTATTACAACAGCTATTCAATTTAGTCAGAGAATCTTGCAGACTTATAGCGGATTTATTTAGAAGTATAACATCATCCGCATAAAGCAGAGCTGACATTAACATCTCCAATTTTGATATGTTTAATACCACTTTCCTTCATAATGTGATCCATATAGATAATGAATAACAGAGGCAATAATGTACATCCTTGTCTCACACCAGATTTAACACTAAAATATCTTCCTGTACTTCCTTCAATTCTAACTGCTGACTTACAACTCAAATAAAGACTAAGTATTGCTTGATATAATGTCCAATTGACACCATATAACTGCAGCGTATTGAATAGCTTCTCTCTTGGCACTTTGTCATATGCCTTTTCCAGATTGACAAAACTTAAATACAGATCTTTGTTATATTGCCATGCTTTCTCGACTATTTGTCGTAAAGTGAAGATCTGATCCTAACAGCCTCTATTTGGCCTGAATCCAGCTTGTTCTTCACCAAGCTTTTCTTCCACAATTCTTCTCAACCGTTTCTCAAGTATACTTCCATAGATCTTGCCAGGAACACTCAGTAGGGATATACCTCTGTAATTCTCACATTCACTTTTATTTCCCTTTTTATATATGGGTACTATGAGAGCTCTACTCCAATCATCGGGAATTCGTCCCTCTGTCCAGGCTTTCTGAACTATGCAGTGTAGCCACTGTAAGACTTTTATACAACCATACTTCAGCATTTCTGGTCGAATATCATCTACTCCTGCTGCCTTTCCACATTTCAAGCCTTTGATGGCTTCAAGTATGGATATGTATTCCTGACTGCATGCCTGGTCAGTGTTTTTTATCACTGCTTGTTTCACTTAGCAGTTTTTCAAAGTAATTACTCCATACTTCAAGGATATCATTTTCTCCTGTTTTGATGTCACCTTTATCATCTCTAACTCCTTTTACAGCACTCTTTCCTCCATTCCTAAGCTTCTTCAACAACCTCCAGAATATTTTGCCACCTTCTTGATATTTATTTTCTATATTCTTGCCAAAGTCCTCCCATGACTTTTGTTTAGCTAGTTTTACACACTGTTTAGCTTTCTTACATTTGTCTCTGTATTCTGTAGGAGTAAAAGCTGACTTAATTGCCAGGAACTTTTGATATGCTTTCTTCTTTTCCTTCACTGCCTCTTTAGCTTCCTGTGTCCACCAGGGAGTTCTGATTTTTTTATCCTTGCACACAACCTCACCACATGCTCTCTGGCAGAATCAATCAATGTTTTCTTCAGAGTTTGCCACTGAATCTCCAAGGTTTGATTCCTGTTCTCAAACTCTTTCATTTTCTTTTCAATAATCTTTCTGTATTTTAGTCTACAGTTCAATCTGAGAGCTGCTCAACTTTTATTCGCTTTAAAACTTTCTTACATGTCATTCTTTTCAATATGAAATTCAATTTTATCCTGCTCAAGACTAAATAGTGATCACTTCCGATTTCAAATCCTCTGTACACTCTGGTGTCCTGCACCAGGGAGAAAACATCACTATCAACAATAACATAGTCAATGAGACTTTTCTTATTCCTAGCCTCTTCTCTCCATGTGAATTTGTGCACATTTTTATGTTGGAACATGGTGTTAGTAATAACCAGTCCATGTCCTGAGCAGAAATCCAACAGATATTTGCCATTATTATTAGCTTTGCTCTTTTCTCCAAATTTTCCCAAAATATTTTTGTATGTCTCACAATCATCTACTCTGCTATTTAGATCCCCAACAAGGACCAACCTTTCCTTTTTCATTGTGTCAGTTGCTTTTTCTAGAGCGTCAAAAAATTCCTGCACTTCTACCTTAGTAGAACCTTCTGTGGGACCATAGGCACAAATAAGTCTCATTGTCCAGTTCCCCATTCTCATATTTGCCCACATTACTCTACTTGAGACTGACTGCCATTCAAGAAGATTAGCCTCGTATTTTGTGTTGAATACTATGGCTACTACTCCTTTTCCTTGATTGTCATTGCCTGAATATAACATTTTGTATTTATTGCTCAGAAAGATCTCACCAGTTTTGGTCTTTTTTGTTTCAGTCACCCCTATTATGTCGATCTGGTACTTATCTAATTCCTCAGCTAGCTCCACTTCTTTGCCATTCAGGCTTCTTACGTTGATAGTACCGATCTTTAACTCTGGTGATGTTGAGTTGGGGTTTGTTTTCAGATTTGTTATTTTTATTGTTAAGCTGTTTAATTGCTCTTTCAACCTCATGCCTATTTTTGATTTCCAGTTCTTCTGTTTGTACTGCTTCCATTCCTGTCTTTGTCTTGTTTTTATTCTTTTTGCAAGTGTGGGCAAAAAGAAGCTTACATTATGAAGTATCTTATGGCTAGACTATTTAGCCTGCTGACTTCACAAACTGGTGTTGTATTCCATAACGAACAGTACTCCTCCTTTCAGATGTCTCATAACGCTTGGTAATACACACATCTGAATGGGATTATGCTGTATTACGGGGATACTGATGCAATCCAAAGTTCAGTCATGAATACGTGAAAACTTCTTTTGTTCACTCATGTTCACGTGAAGGATAAAAAATTCTTGCCACATATAATTCATCTATGTTGTTTAAAAGCTGCTATATAACCCATATTTTGAAAGAAGTTGCAATGATTTGCATTACGCATATGCGACTATTATGCAATCAATACTGCAAGAGACAATCAATTATTTTCTCAGGTTATAAGTACAAGATTTAAATTTTAATTGCAGTGAAATATTATTCAAAAGTGGAAAGGCAAATGCATCAGTTAAGCGAAATAAATCTGAAAGTGAAAACAAAACTAATTAAATGTA
Organism: Typopeltis vanoorti; assembly: GCF_054136105.1. Lineage (NCBI taxonomy): Eukaryota > Metazoa > Arthropoda > Arachnida > Uropygi > Thelyphonidae > Typopeltis > Typopeltis vanoorti. The sequence goes on from NC_143569.1 coordinate 64,854,930, forward strand.
AAAGAGCTGAGTGCATGCTATTTTAATAACTAGCTTTGCTATTCACCTAGCATCATAAACCAATAAAAAAGAACATAACCTACTGAAATTAGCCTAAACAAAACTTAATAAGACTAAATAAAAATTAAATGCAAAGAAATAAAACTTTAATAATAAACAAAATCAAATACTTACGGGCCTGTTGGTAAGTAAGTGATGTGAACATCAATTTGTCGGAGCAAAAATAGAGCTGCTAATTCTAGAAATGTTGCAACTGTACATGCTGCTAATAAATATGACTGAAATATTGAAGAAAGAGCATTCAAACAATTATTAAATACTATGGTGCTAAAAGATTTCAACAACTAAAAATGCTGCAAAAGGTTATAGGTAAAATACTTTCAAAAACAAATGTTGAGAAGATCTATTTTTGAAAAGAATATTCTATAAAGACAAACGGGTATTAAAATTTATATTTCTGACATTTTCTGGAATACTTTTATAGACATTACATTCATATTTACATGAAAACTGGTATTTAAATGAATACCAATAAAGGAAGTTATTAATAGTTAAAAACATACACATATATATATAGGGCAGCAAACATGTACCTCAAAAGAATAATGTACTTCACATAGAATAACTATGTCATATTTATTCTACATGAAGTGCCTTTTCAAAACAGTGATATAAACAAACTGTCATATTGCAGAAGATACACCTTGTTACTAAATTTGTAGGGGAAAAATAAATCTGATAATGTCTTTTATTCCCCTATGGCAGGCGTTTCTCAACCTTTCTAAGCCCAAGGATCAGTAAAATACCTAAAACAATTCTATGGACCACTAACTTACAGAGGCGTAGCTGGGGGGGTCCCACCCCAGGTGGCACTTTTTTTTTTGGCGTTTAAGAAATCTTGCCATATTGTCTATAAAACAGCAACTGAGTGATGAAATAGACTTCGACAATGTCATCGATGATTTCACATACAGAAAAGCAAGAAAAATAACATTTTAGAATGTTGGAATTAAAGTTTTACTTCAAAAATAAATATAGTGTTTTAAATTTATTTCCCTATACATCGTTTTGACTTTTTTTTGATGAAATTTTTTTAAAAACCTATGTAGGAATTACCAACATTTCTGAAAAACTGTGCCATTTATAACATAATAAATCTAAAAGAATATTTTGAATACATATGGAAACTTAATTAAATTGGAAGTAAATGATTAAAAGTGTATAATCATTGAACAAAGTTTTAATTTTTATTAAACAAATAAATAACATGATATAATTATGTTACTACTTATTTTTAATGAGATGGTTGAGAATCTCGGCCCTTGCAGAATTGCTGGATATCTGGCTCAACAACTTCAGTCGAAGATCTGCACACACACACACACACACACACTAAGATGATTTCAGTATTTTGTTTTTATTTGAAGAAGCGATGAAAATCCTTTCTCACAAGATAGGTTGTAGAAAACTCCATGACGATTTTCAGTGCTTCTTCAGATAATTCCGGAAATTCACTTCTCGCCTTTGGCGAGAAGTGAATTTCCTGAATTCAACTGAATTTCCTGGTCACAAACCCTTTCCAGAAACTCAGAATCAACAAAAATACCATTTTCCACTAAAAAGGATTCCAATATTGGAAAAGGTGCAAATTGTCTGTCTTTTACATAATTAATCCATAAAACTAGTTTTTTCTCAAATACCTTTATTTTGTCGTAGGCATCAATATCATCATGAATGTTGTTATCATGCGCATATCTTACATAGCATATTAACAGCGTGTCATTTAACATCAGTTGTCTAGTCTATTTGTAATGCATAATAAGGGCTCTTCTTAACTCTTTCGATTAACTGAGATTCTACGTCACCTGCAATATCATTAATTCTGCGACCTATAGTGTCATTTGAAAGAGGAATCAAATCAACATCTTTTAGTAACTTGTTGCCAAACATGGTTTTAACCACATCTTTTATAGCTGGAAGTAGCAAATTTTCCCCAGTAGAAAGAGATAAGATGCTTCCAGTACCTTTCTATTAATGGAACCCATGGCCGAAACTATACCTTTCCCATGTCCCTAAGTGTCGCTGAAAAAATTCAATTGGCTTATTTTTCACATCACAATGTTTAGTTTCTAAATATCGGAGTTTTGCAGGTTTCATGCACTCGTTCAACAACACTTCATAACACAAAACACACACTGAAGTTTCTGTTCACTTTCATCTCCACACTAAGTAAACCCGAATTCCAAATATGAACTGTTATATTTCCTATTGTAGTTTTTCTTTGAACTGCTTGTTTCTTCTACTTTAATAGTATCAGATTTACTTGCCATTACAACACGTGTATCACAATTAGGGTTAGCATCACCTCTTTTATTTGTTTTTCTTTTCAAGTCCTAGTTCTAAGCCACTTTTCCATTATTAAAAAACATTTCCGAAAAATATATATATACTGGGGTAAACTCAGGACACACTTTTCCCAAGTATCACTTAGCAGTTCTCAAGATATACTGAGCCTTGGTTGAAGGAGGGAAACCTTCAATAATAAAAATCAATAAACAACATGTAATTGGTTGAAATGTGGATAACACATGTTCACTTCAAATCTGACAAAACAGGCAGGGGAAGACAGAAGCAAGAAAACTATATTGTTGTTCACTTCACCCTCTTTTATTATTCTTCATTATGCTGCTAAATTTGTAGCAGCAGAATGACGAATAATAAAAGAGGGGGTGAAGTGAACAACAATATAGTTTTATTGCTTCTGCTTTTGAACATTCTGATGCTATTTGTTGTGTTTTTTAAGTCTCCATTTGATTTCAATAATTTTTACTTACATGTTCAATTTTAGTTTTTTTTGTTTGGATAATTAAAAAAATATATATTTATTTAAGTCTGCCTGCAGATCACCTGTCCCATCGTCGCGGACCACAGGTTGAGAAACACTGCCGTATAGGGAGTAAGCAAGGACGTTTTAGCTTTATTAACTTTTGGAGACTGAAGGGGCAGTTCAGTCTCCACTGGTAGCCTATCAGGGATAGCTACTAGCCCAAGACTATCGCTAATTACAAACAGCATCCAGTGAAGAGATGGCATTTTGTGGTCCCTAATTCTAACACTACATTTATTGTCTGAAATTGTGTTTGTTCCACAGTATTTCCTTGAGTTTACAAGAGGAAAAACTCTACAAAGAAATAAAAAAAAAAGTTGTCCCTTCCAGAGATCGACTAACTCAGGAACAGATCAAAGAAAGACTCAGAAAACGTTTTTCTGGTTGTTGACAAAAATTGAACTTACAACACTCTTTCTTTGAGCAGCCTAACACTAGGTGCATACACCACTTCCACTGAGCTATAGATGGATTTGTTTATCCTCAAACTTTGCAATTGATGACTGTTCCAGAAGGCTCTGAACTTTCACCCACTCTCTTTCTTCTCCAGTTGACTGCAAATCCACTACAATTCCGCTGATGATAGTATACAATGGACTCCTGTTTCATTTGACGTCATGTATTACACAAAGCATCACCCTTTCAACCGCTACAATCTTAAATTGTGACCCTTAAACCATTCTTCAATGAGGTTCTAATAATCTTGTTAATTTTAGTGTTCTGTTTTATTTCACACACATTTAACTTTTCTTCCCATCTTACTTTTACATCTGAATCTCTAGACAAGATGAGATATCTCAACTTGGAATTATGCTTGAGAAGAGAAGAAGCTACCAGAAGAAGAAGAAATAAATAAAATCAGAAATAACAAGTACGTTCATATGCATCAAGAAATCTCTCTCTAGGCATAAACATATTAAAAAATATCAGCTATTCAGCATCCAAAAATATTAGGTGTCTTCTGCTCAAGGGATTATTTTACATCTGAATACGCTATTAACTCTATATAAATCACAAATCCATCCAAATGGATGGATTTTTGATTTGTATATAGTTCATACATTTGGAGCGGCTATAAAAAGTAGGCTGTTCATAAGAATGGGCAATTAATTAACCTAATTGCATTCTAAAAATACTTGACTAAACACAGAAAAGAGCAATCAGGTTAATTAATGACTCATCTCTCAGAAATTCAGTTTCCTCTCTTTCACAAAGACACTGTTTCTGCTCCTTGCACTTGATCCAAATATTGGTTATATAACATTTCTTCACAATTCAACTCCAAACTCACAAAACTAGTGTCTACAGGTCTTCAAATCCAATGTTAGCAAATTTCTTCTTTCTCCTGTTCTTTTTAGCCACTGACAGTACTAACATATACAGAACAACCTCCTGTGGATACAAATGACATAAAAATTACATAATAAAAAAATTAATTAGATTATATTTAGCCCACCTATGATACTAAATATAGAACAGGTTCTAATACAAGAACTATTTGCATATGCAGATATTTATAATACAGTAATTCCTCCATCTTTATTATCAGATATAATAACTCAAAATTAATTTCACTGAATCAACTTTTCTATGCTTGTTCAGATGATGGCCTTATTTTAGTTCCTTATATTCAGTTATTTGTAAAAAAATAGTTACATAACAGGTTCTATGAGAGGTCATTCATGACACTAACTTCAAGCAGACTGCAGATCTATGTATAAGAAAAAAAACAGCTGATAATTTGCTATAGCTATACACAAGTGCCAGAAGCATCAGGAACAAAGAGAATAAGCTTGTTGCTTTAGTGAATATGTTGTGGCCTAAGATTGTCGAAATTAGTGAAACCTGGCCATTAGAATCAGATGTTGTAACTAGGATGCAAAAAGTATGGTATTTTTAGAAATGACAGAAGAGGAAGTAGAGTACAATGATATCAGATGACTTGAGCCCAGTAGGGTAGACACATGAAAGGATTAAAGGTAATAATGTCCCATGCAGAAGTGAGTATGAAGCTATCTGGTATGAAGTGGAGGCTAAAGACGAAATATACAGCTTCGGAGGAAAAAAAAAAAAAAAGGACAGCCATCCCCATGGACAAGGTACACTGTACTATGTAACGCGTCACATGTCTGTGACCAATATAAATTAGAGGAATATGATGCTCCCAAGTCAGTGCAACTGTGTCCAGGTGAAATGGCTGTGAGAAGGGAACTGATGGAGTTGGAAAGAAGCCTATCACAATGCTTCTTTTCAGCAAACTGTTGACAAATTGGGGCAACTTAGGTCAACAATCAGTGATACCATACTGAGATGGAAGTGCAGGGATTCAACTGCAAATGTTACCAGCAATGGACAACCCACCACACTCACCGAATGTGACCGTAAGGTGCTACAAAGGATAACATGTAAAAAAACTGCCATTTGTCAGCTGACACGTTGAATGTGGAGTTCAGAGTATCGGCTGGAACACAAATCTGCACAAAAACATTCAGAACCAAGGCTGACAGCATGGATATGCAGTATAGGTAGTTCTCATTTTACGAATTTTTATTTTAAATTGTGCACGCGAAGGCGATCAGGGGCATGTACGGAGAATTATACAGTATGTCATGACGTAATGATCAGTTAGAACGAGCCTCAATCACTCACGAGCCTTGGTGATGCAAGCATGTTATTAGTAGTTTTCTTCAATTACAACTGATTTCTTATTTTGTTTTCTTTTTAACTATAACCTTTTCACTTTTCCAGCAATGTTAAAAAGAAACAACAGTGCAAAACCAGAAAAACATTAAAGTGCAAGGTGAAGCTACAAGCGCTTAGTGAAGCTACTGAGGCTGCAAAATCTTATCCAGAAAAATTAGACGAAATAATTAAAGGAGGAAATTACTCGCCATCACATATTTTTAACATCGATGAGATAGGCCTTTTTTTTTTTTAAACAGATGCCTGCAAGAATACATCGCAAAAGAAGAAGAATCCTCAATACCAGGTTTTAAAGCATCAAAAGATCGCATCACTCTATTATTAGAAGGAAATGCTGTTGGTAAATGCAAGTTAAAACCCTTATTTGTGCATTAATCAGAAAATCCAATAAGCTTAAAAAGAATTAATAAAGATATTCTCCCAGTAATATGGAAGGCAAACAAGAAGGCTTGGGTCACAGGTTCTCTATTCAAAGATTGGCTTACATCACTTTATTCCTGAAGTGAAACTTTATTGTGAGAAAAAGCAAATTCCATTTAAAGTGCTTCTGATAATTGACAATGCACGTAGCCATCCCTGATCAGTACATTTGCCCTAATGTAAAAATAGTCTTTTTACCTCCAAATACAACTTCTCTTTTACAACCAATGGATCAGGGAGTGAATGTGACATTTAAAGCACGTTATCTCAAAGAGTTCTGGAAGAGATTCAACATTTTATATGCAGTTCAGGTAACACACAGGCCTGGCATAAAGTTTCCGAAAAAACTATGAAAGGAGAAACTTTGTCCTGAGTTTAATGATAATTTTTTTGAAGGCACTGAAGGCCCAACAAAGATTGTGAATTCTGAAACTCAAGCAATCTTAGGTGTGACTAACCAGTTGCAAACAGTTTCAGAAGGTAATGTTAATGAGCTGCTTCAATCTCATACTATGGAACTCTGACCTAATGATCTCCTTGAATTAGAAGAACAAGAAACAAAGAAGAAAAAGACAAAGGTAATGAATATGAAGCTCCAACACAGTTTTTCACTTTAAAAGGCCTAGAAGAAGCATTTAAACTTCTCAAAAAAAAGCTCAAGCAATCTTTGAATCACAAGATTCAGACTTTGCATGATTTAGTAAATTTTCTCACAAAAAGAATAATGCTTCTGCATGCTATCAAGCTATTTTAAATGAAAAGAAAATTATAATAAATTCCATGCTTTTCTGTTTCAGATTTTCAAATTTAAATTATGAAATGTCTTGAGCTGCTTTTCCTGAAACATGAAAAGATTAGAAACTTTCACAGGAATTCTAAGACCAGAAAACCATAAATACACTCTTATGCTTAAGAAACATGAATGGATTTATTCTTAACCACTTACAGCACACATAGAACTCTACTGTGTTATGGGTTTTGCAATTTCTCATGTATAGGGTTGATATATACATACTGTATTTTTCCATGTATAAGACAAACCCTACTTTTTCGAACCCAAAATTAAGAAATCAATATTTTAAACATCTCCACTGTCTAATCATACACTCAGTGGGAGGAGATCCAAACTGTCTCTATGAAGCTTTATTTCCATGTTCTTTTGCGTAATTGATGACTTTTAACTTGAATTTTGAAGAATATGACAATTGTTTTTTATTTTCGGACATTTTTATGGGCTAGTGCTCAAAATATTGTTAATGCATTAACTTACCCTGCCAACGAGTTGCAGACGTATGAATGCTTTCAGGGTCCGATTGGTTTATTCGGAATCAGCCGTTAATGACGTCAATCAACAGAAGCCTGTTCATGGAGACAAGGAACCAGCAGTTTAGCCATGGCAATCACAGGTCTCTCAACCAGTTACCCCTGTGTATAAGATGACCACCAATTTTTGGTCTAAAAATTTTAGAAAAAATTATTGTCTTATACATGGACAAATACGGTATATATAATAGGAATGAATTAAAAGTTCATGCTGTCTGACCAGAATGGGTGAGAATCTTGCCTAAGCAAATCCAGCATATCTTTAAAAGGTATGATGATGAATAAAGAAAGAAATGATATTCAGATCAATTAGTATGTTTATATATGCAATCAAACACAGGAATTTCTTTTTAAAAATGAAATGTATTTTGGATAAATGAAGATGTATCAATAAGAGTGGGTAGTAATATAAATTTAGCAATTATTTATATTACTAAAAACAGAGGCATAAAAATTACACACAGCATGATCCAGAACAGCCTGGACTTTTGAAGAATATGCTTGAGGCTCTCTGGAAGAAGAGTACAGTATTTCACAAGCAAAGATTTCTTACAGAGTGTATAAGGAAAGCTGCAAAGTATTACTACATCATCCCAATCTAAACATGGATGGTATACATTTATCACCACTGTAGAATGTAGTGTTACTCAACATTGCTCGTAATAAAACATTGCCAGCCTGGTTCGCCAAGTGGTTAGCGTATCTGCTCTCCAGCCAAAAGGCTGTGGGTTCGAATCCTGCCATGAGCATGGATGGTTGTGATTGTCTGTGAAAATACTAGTGGTAGGTGGTAGATGGCATTGGTGTAGATGATGATGGTAGGTGCAGTTCGTTGTAGCTGGTGAATTGAGTGATGGAGACAGAGTTGTAGAGTAGGTGCCCTGCCTCGATGAGTCTTTGGACTCCCTGGAAGTGTCACATAATAATAATAATAAAATATAATAAAAAAAAGTATTGATATCCCACTAGGATTTCAGGACATTGTTACTCGATTATAGCAGCTGATTTTATATCTACACTGTTCATCCTTATATGAAACATAATGAAGATGTTCATGATATTCTGGGGGAAAATTTATAAATATAAAAGATTTCATATAAGTAATTTATAATTATTTGTAATATGACAACTTACAATTTAAAAAAAAAAAAACAGATAACAAAGTAGTTACTTAACTGCAAAACAACTAGAGCATAAAAGAAAATTGCTTTATGTACACACACACACACACACACACACACACACACACACACACACGCGTTTGATTTTTAAAATTATTTCATGGGAAAATTACTGGTTTCAGTACCAAAAGGGTAAAAATTCTGATTATTAACCAACATTTTATTTTCTAATGTGTTCTGCAAATGGAGAATCTAAGTTTATATAACTAGCCAGCTGAAACCATAAAAAAGACTGCACAAAATCAGAGGGTAAAAGAACATCTTCCAATAGCATATATATACACACATGTCCTGTGATAAAAATTCTGGGCACAATTCATATAAATAAAATACCTTTATTGAAATGATATTTTATAACTTACAGAAAATCGATGAGATCCATATCGTCTTTCAAAAATTCTGAAGTAATAAATTAGAAGTGAACCACAAACAAGATCTTTGGTGTCCAAGAATGTAACCTTTGAAGTTAAAACTCTCCACACCTGCATAAAAAAGATTTTTTTTAAAAAATTAACATATTATTTCAAATATACTGGATTTAAAATTATTAATTTTTTCCATTAATATTCTAATAATTTGAAGCAAAATAAGCAGAAACTACTTAAAGAAAATAGGCTAGGAAAACCACTTAAATAGAATGGGTGAGGAAAAGTTAGCAAAAACAGATGTTTGATGACAAGACTGCAGGAAAGAGACAAAGACTAAGGTCTACGTGAATTGATTCAGTCAGAAATGCCGTAGAAGCACAGAATGTTAGATTATGACAATATTGGAGTGCTTACAAATGAGAATAATTTGGAGGAAAATTGTTGATAGGAGATTAATAATGTAAACTTAATAATGTACTGCTGTCATTGTAACCTGAACACTTCTTGAGGGTACATATCAGGAAATTGATGATAGATGTTTTAATTTTGAAATAAGCAGAAAGATGCCTCTCTCTCTCTCTCTCTCTTAGCATATACCGTAAGACTCATACAAGTCACTGCCTACATTTCTCTTCATTGCACCATATATCAAAAAATTAGGTATTATACATATCTGAAAAAAAGGACAATCTCTATCACAGGAGACGAAGAAACACTAAAAGAAGAATTACATTTTCTTCTCCAACTATTGGTAAGCAATGGGAATTCTAAGAAAATGAAAAAGAATACTATTTCTACTCCTGCTCCACAACCTCGGTTTCCATCCTTTATACTGGTAGACTTTCTCTCAAAATCGCAATCTCCTGAAATCTCATGACATAAAGAGTGGCTTTCAAGCCATTGCAATACGAACTCTTACATTCACCTAAGGACCACAACCCTTTCAACAAACATCCTGGAGCTTACAATATTCAATGTTCTTGTGGCCTTGCTTACAAAGGGCAAACATCGAGAAGTTTGGAAATTAGACAAAAAGAGCATATTGGAGACATTAATAACAAAAGAGAAGACAACTCAGGCCTAGTTTTTCACTTCTCCCATACTCGCAACAATACTGAATGGGACAAGAGCTCCGTGCCTTACATAGAAGAAAACTTCAGTTCCTGCAACATCAAAGAGTCTACAATGTTATCCACTCACAAGGCCACTAAACAGAAACCAGGGAATTATTTTATGTGATATTTGGAAGTCACTTATTAGATCTTTCCACTGTCACCTTTTCTGCCAAATATCATCTTCCACATCAACCATTACATAACTAAAACCAAACCTACATGTTTGGTTTTAGTTATGTAATGGTTCATGTTTACTGCTAATTGTATTTTTTTGTTCTTCCTAACCCAGAAGAAGTCACTAGCATATGTGGCGAAATTAGTTGTTTTAACTATCTATGTTATCATGACCCAATTAAACCCAGTGTCAGTTATCAAAGCATGAAACTTTCAGATTTGGAATGATATAGAAATACAGGGAGAAAATGACTATTGCTCATTTACTGAGTTAACAAAAGTAGATTTAATTCCATCTGTCAGCAGTCTTCCACTTTAATCAAAACAGGCAGCATTCTCTATTACAATAAGTGATGAAATTACTGAACTAAAAAGTTACTTCTGAAATCTATTTTTATGTGGGCAGCTCTATTCCCACAATTCTAATATAATGCTATTCCAAGTGTGATCCTTGAAGTAGTATAGAAATATCACTTTCATTTATGGGTGTTTGGATTTAATTTATTCTTTTACTCTGTATATACATAATTAGTAATAGTTATCAGTAGTACTGGTTAGTATGGAGAACTAAAAAGTGAACATGTATGCAATCCAGAAATAATGGCTTATATACATATTATATATATGCTATATTGCTCAGAAACAATAATAAAACCAGACTGAAGCTATGCTCACTTTGTAAGAGGAATAGGAGAAGAATACTGTAGGTAGACATTAGTATCATGGGTGGGATAAGGATTAAATTATCTGAAAATCTGCTCTAGAGAGAAAATTTTTGAAGTACTGCACTCATCTCCAAATTACAAATCTAATATCCAAGATGTGTAATATATCTTGGATTTATCAGGCTTCTGGAAAATCACTATAAAATGTTCTTGATTCTTTATAATGGATAAATATAGATTAAGTGACAGCTGATTAACTGTGATACTACTGTAAGTGAAAACCAGCAAAGTGTCATAGTTTTGGAAAAAAAAGTTTTATAAAATCCATCATCAATTAATGTTAATGAAATCAAAGTTAATAAATAAAAATGGAAATATTACCTCGTATTTTTCAAAAATGCTGGGAACACTATAAACCACATAATGTTTGATATGTGCTAATAAAGGTACATTCAGGGCACAGGATGTTAGGAACATACAACCTAGGAGACCTTTAGATACTGGAGCCTTATCTATAATAGAAATAATATGAATTGATACAAAATACACTGATAGCTTCACTTAAAACATATTCATATTTTGGATCATAAAAATATCATGCTTTTATTTTATGAAAATAGAGACATAAGTGGAAGACAAAATGATAAGATTCATTATGGAATCTTAACACTTCCATACAGAATTTTCAATCTCATCTTGCATCCATTACTGTCAATGCATATACATGAAAAAAAAAAAAAAGACAAAAAAATTAAAATAACACTTGAAATCTCGGCATGTGTGACCATGTAAGATATTAACTGCAGGAGGATAAATCCATCTGTAACTATTACAATTCAATTAAATAAATTTTAAATAATTATATTATTAATTCATTAGACAGAAGAATAAGGAGTATTACTTAGGATGACTTCCCAAAATTGGGAAAGTTTCAGACAGTCATTCTTGTCGAGGTTCGACGTATGGATATAAACTTCACAACTTTATATAATCTTTCAAGTAAAAAAATAACTTCGGTGTAAATCACTTATCAAAATCATGAAGTAGGATATAAATTTGGTGGTCTTCAAGGGGAATCTGAATAGAACAATCCATGTGCTCATAACAAAGGCTGCATGAGCATTGAATTCTATAAATTCCATGATGAGAAAGCAGAAGATATTTATTTTTAGTAGTCTAGGAAGGATTTTAATTTCTGAACCAGATGGAAAGAAATGTGAAAATCATTTTGGTGACTTAGTTGTATCTACTGTATCCTATTTCGCAATTCAGACAGGTCTGGTCAAGCTAGCAATGCTTTATCAACTAGGCATAGAATTCACTGAAATAAAACTTATATTTTACACAAGTTACTTTTTACTTGAAAGAATATAAAGAAAGTTGTAAAAATCCATATCCATACATCAAACCTTAAGAACAAATGTCCTAAACTATCCCAATTTTGGGAAGTTATATTATGCAATACTTCTCATTCCTGTGTCTAATGAATTAATAATAATAATTATTAAGAGAGCCTCCAGGGAGTCTAAGTCATTGTGGGAGGCCACATACTATCCACACCAGCTGTCATACCTGTTCTTGAATACATTCACACTACTTACACACACCACATCCAATGGCAATCCATTCCAATCACACACCACTCTATAAAAGAAAAATCTAGTCATTACCCTTTTCTTGATAGCATTGATTCTCAACTTCCAAGAATGTTCTCGCATCCTTTCCCCACCTTTCATAAAATGAAAAATTCCATCTATTGGTATCAAGTAGGATATATGATAAAGATGATATAAGGATGTAACAGATATGAAGACAGATTGAGAATTTATAGACTGCAAAACTAGTAAACAAAGAAAGAAAGAAAGAGGGATAATATGTAATGTAACCCTTTCAGAAGTTTGTAAGTCTCAAACATATCACTCCTCTTTCTTCTCTTTGCTAGTATGTGCAATCTACAAATTCTTAATCTGGCTTCATATCTGTCACAATCTTGATATCATTTTTAACACACTCCTTTGCAATCTGTCTTCCCTACATCAGAATCACCATGGAAACCAGACCTGCAGAAAGTAGTCCAAGTGAGGTCTTATCAAGGTCTGGCCAAATGACTTCCCTATTTTTGTCATGTTGGCATTGCAATTATCCTCTGAGTTGTATTTGCAATCATTCTGCAAGTACTGCATATCAGCCGCTCTCCTGATTACTAGGGATGTGCCAAATATTAGGTTCTCTTTCCATATTCAGCTGCTTTGCCATATTTTTCAGATATTCAGTTTCAGACAAAAGATCCAGTGGCCAACCAAATCAGAAAAATTCCTGTTACATGTGACATAATCAGGAAAAGCTACCCCTTATCTTGTGTGACCATTCATATAATAAATTTAGTTGAATCCTTTATCCAAGTGTGTGCAAACAAAGTTTGCGTCTGAAAGTATCTTCAGGACTGGGGTAAAGTGGTACAACACCGGGCAACTCCTTGCAAAGGTGGAGCAAGCTACCAACACTCCTATCTCAGTATCTTCCATAATGCAAAACACATCAACTTGCGGATATGTATAATGTTATGCATTAAGGGAGTAGTTCCCTTAATGCATAACATTATACATATCCGCAAGGAAAAACACATCAACTTGCGGATATGTATAATGTTATGCATTAAGGGAACTACTCCCTTAATGCATAACATTATACATATCCGCAAGTTGATGTGTTTTGCATTATGGGAGATACTGAGATAGGAGTGTTGGTAGCTTGCTCTACCTTTGCAAGGAGTCGCCCAGTGTTGTACCACTTTACCTCAGTCCTGAAGATACTTTCAGACGCAAACTTTGTTTGCACACACTTGGATAAAGGATTAAACTAAATTTATTATAGTCTGACCAAGTGAAAAATAAACTTTCAACATCTTTCTCTAAATCCAGAGTAATTTAATAAAAAGGTGGCACACTGTTTGGCAGCTTCTATAGGAGGAGATGACCTTGCTAATGCTTCTGCCTTGGTATCTCCACTTGGGCCTGGCTCCCACTGAAGAGACCTCAATAAAGGTCGAAACTAGTCTGGGTAGTGGCCCTTCCCTTAATGCATAACATTATACATATCCACAAGGAGATGTGTTTTGCATTATGGGAGATACTGAGATAGGAGTGTTGGTAGCTTGCTCCACCTTTGCAAGGAGTCGCCCAGTGTTGTACCACTTTACCCCAGCCCTAAAGATACTTTCAGGTGCAAACTTTGTTTGCACACACTTGGATAAAGGATTAAACTAAATTTATTATAGTCTGACCAAGTGAAAAATAAACTTTCAACATGTGACCATTCAACTAGAAGGGTTTCCTAAGACTAATGAGTAAACTTATTCCGCATTACAATTACTCAAAATTTCTTTCAGCACTATCTACCAACATATTCCTTGAATGTTTTTTTTCTCAGAAGTTGGAAATATTTAAGAAAAAACTAGACACATGCTACTGCAAAAATAAATAAATAATAATAATAAAAAGCTGAAAAAATTTCCATCGTAATTTATCACACATTCAATTTAATTATTAAATTCATGATTCGTCAATATTTAAAAATTTAAAAAAGGTCCATCAGTATTTTTGTTACTTGAAGAAATAGGTGCAATATGTTTTTCTGATTTTATGCTACATTGTTTTTTAAATACAATTCTCAATGAATTTATATGATAGTTTTATTATATTGAAACAGGAAATTATGGATCCATCTATATTTTATAGCCAAATGCTGAAAGAAAATGAAGTTTTGAAAATTTAGAAGCAAGCTTATGAGATCAAGACTAAAATCCAAGTTGCTTTAACTTGCACTATTTAAACAACATGAACTTTACCCGACAACTCATATAGTTATATATTCAGATTTCATTAATTCATGGAATAAGTTTAACTAGCATGAAACACTAGGTTTAGGACATAATTTAACTTTCTGGCATAGCTAGTTATGTCCTTAGCTTGATGGGTGCATAATAAAATATTAAACTACAGAGCTGAGAAGCATATATTTCTCTAACACAAGATACTGTAATAGGAAATATTACAGATACATCTACATTTTATAACAAAATGTGAGAACAAACTAAAGTAAGAAATGTAGAAAAATTCTTTCTTTCAAAAATTTACTAGAAAGTTTGAGGTTATGTTCATACAAACTTAGTTAAATTTTCGAAACTTTTAAGTTTCTTTCTACATTTGGCTATAAAATAGGATGGATCCATAATATCCTCCATTTCAATATCTCACTTATTTCAAATTGGAGCATCTTGACTCTATATTTAAAAATTTCACAGATATTTAGGGAAAATAAAATTTTATTTTCTTTTTTTTTTATCAAAAATCTAGAAGTCTTCATTTTGACAATGTAAAATAAACAGAAATAGGAGATATTATTATTACCCCAAGACCTCATGGAGTCAAAGACTCATCTGGGAGGTCCTTTTATCTCACACACACACACACACACAGCTCATCATATCATGCCTTGAACACATTCAAACTTCTTGCAGACACCACACTCTCAGGCAAGGCATTCCAATCATTTACAACTCTGCATGAAAAAAAACTGCCTCTCACTCCCCTACTCACACCCTCTTTATATAGCTTCCAGGGATGACCTCTAGTTCTTCCCCGATCTCCCACTATTTTCTGTAGAACTTCTCCACCATTGATCCTATAACAACCCCTTACCAACTTGTAGGTCTCTATCATATCTCCCCTCTTCCTCCTGTCCACCAGACTCTGCAAATTACATCTTCTCAATCTTTCCTCATACTCGACATTCCAGAGGTCAGATTCCAAAGGCGATTGACCTTAGTCAATCGCCTTTGGACCCTTTCCAACATCTCTTCATCCTTCTGAAAACCAGGTGACCAAATCTGGGCACAATAGTCTATGTCTGGCCTAATCAAAGCCTTATACAACGGAACAAGGATCTCCCTACTTCTACATGTCAGTGTCCTCTGCATCATTCCCAGAAGCCTTTGTGTTTTCTTCACAATTTTGGCTATGTGTCCCATAAATTTCAGATCCTTATCCACTATCACCCTCAGATTCCCACCTCCAACAATATATCCTCACCAAGCATAAATTCTGCATCCCACATTAAAGATACATGTTTATTTCGTGGCCAAATCTACACGTTTAGAAACTTGGAGTTTGGAATAAAGAAGAGATCTTATGAGAATACACTCTCAGCATCAGAGTTGTCTTCGTTTGCACTACTTAAGAAACTTTGCAAGTTTCTTAAGTGATGCATGAAATATGGATTGATCTGTTTATTTCACAACACTGAAATGAATACATTTAGGCTCTTCTTTGATAATTACTCTTAAGCACTGATTGCTGTTCACTTATGAAAAATACAATTCTCTGAAACTGAACTGCTCTGGTATTTGAGGATTGTCATTTTAAGGTTTCAACCAGATCTTTGAGAACCAACACTTCAAAACAGCTGTCAGGCTAGTGAAACCTTAATCAAAAGAACTAATAAAAAGCAAATATACAGATGCCTTTGACCACGCTTGTGTCTTTTTAGTAGTCCAAGCTAAGGCAACTCCACTGCCGAAGTTATATTCTCAAATTCTCCAGTCAGTTTTTGAAATTTAAAGTTTCAATACATATTTATTTATTCATTTTCATGTAGTTACATGATTAGGTGAAGTATTATCACAAGTTTTTTTTATCTTTCTTCATTCTGCAATTTGACTGCTGAATATTTGGCCAAAGCATAATGAAAATTTATAAATGTGAATTAAATTGTATAAAAAAATGTTTTGAAAAAAAAAAAAAAAAACACAAATTTTAAATTTTCAACATCCAATTCCTGCCATGTACCTTCAAAATGTATACACAGGATATGACAGTACTGCATGAAAAATTTACATCATTACTAACTTCCTATCTACAATTTCCTCAATATCGGTCAGTTACCTGTCAAGACTCAAACATTATCAGATCTTATATCGATTTCTTCTAAGGCACTTTTTACAGTATCAATCCACCTTTATCTTGGTCTTCTTGGTCATTTTTCCTGCCAACCTGGTAGAGAACACATGTTTTGTTAATCTTTCCTCACCCATTCTGTTTAAGTGACCATACCACCTGAGATTACTCTGCTAACGCATTCCAAGATGCTGACAATGTCAAGTTCTTTCCTAATATCCTGGTTTTTAATATGATATTGCCATTGATGCCACCTGTTCATGCCATTCATCTTTCTCAGGACTCTCATATCAGCGGTCTCTAGTCTTTGATCCCAGCTCTCAGATCCACCAGTTAAAATTTGTTTGAACACTGTCTTCTATATATATAGCTAATATAGTGTATTGACTAATTTCTCTCTTATTCCATATAAATGTATTCAGTTGATTTCCTATTTTGATATTCGGTTTAATACCACTTTCCTTCATAATGTGATCCATATAGATAATGAATAACAGAAGGGATAATGTACATCTTTATCTGACATCAGATTTTAAATTAAACCATCTTCTTGTACGTCCTTCAATTCTAACTGCTGACTTACAACTCAAAGACTAAGTAACATTTGATATAATGCACCAGGGACACCATATAACTGTAGTGTTTTGAATAGCTTTTCTCTTGGTGCATTGTCATATGCCTTTTCGAGATCTACGAAACTTAAGTACAGATCTTTGTTATATTGCCAAGATTTCTCAACTATTTGTTGTAAAGTGAAAATCTGATCCTGACAACCTCTATTTGGCCTTAATCCAGCTTGTTCTTCAGCAAGCTTTTCTTCCACAATCCTTCTTAACTGTTTCTAAAGTATACTTGCATAAATCTTACCAGGAACATTCTGTGAGAATTACAAAGGTATTTCTCTACTTTCAGTTTTATTTCCCTTTTTATATATGGGTACTATGAGAGCTCCACTGCAATCATCCGAAATTCGTCCCTCTGTCCAGGCCTTCTGAACTAAACTACGCAATTCAGCTATTGTAAGATTTTATACCTCCATACTTGAGCATTTCTGGTCAAATTTCATCTACTCCTGCTGCCTTTCCACATTTCAGGGCTTTGAAAAGGCTTTTCTACTTCAAGTATGGATATGTATTCATGACTGCATGCCTGGTCAGTGTTTTTTACCACTGTGCTATCATCACTGCTTGTTTCATTTAGCAATTTTTTGAAGTAATTACTCCACACTTCAAGGATATCTTTTTTTTCCAGTTTTCATGTCACCTTATCATCTCCAATTCCTTTCACAACAGTCTTTCCTCCATTTCTGAGCTTCTTCAACAACCTCCAAACATCTTGCCACTTTCTTGATATTTATTTTCTATACTCTTACAAAGTCCTCCCATGACTTTTGTTTAGCTAATTTTACTCAGTGTTTAGCTTTCTTACATTTGTCTCTGTATTCTTTAAGAGCACAAGCTGACTTATTTCTCAGGAACTTTTGATATGCTTTCTTCTTTTCCTTCACTGCCTCTTTAACTTCCTGTGTCCACCATGGAGTTCTAATTTTTCTATCCTTGCAGACAACTTCACCACATGCCTCTCTAGCTGAATCAATCAGGGTTTTCTTCAAGGCTTGCCACTGAATCTCCAAGGTTTGGTTCCTGTTCTCAAACTCTTTCATTTTTTGTTCAATAATGTTTGTGTATTTTAATTTAAATGTAGATTATAATATAATAACTTTTATTCGCTTTAAAACTTTCTTACGTGTTATTCTTTTCAATATGAAATTCAATTTTATCCTGCTCAAGAATAGCTGGTAATCACTTTCAATTTTAAATCCTCTGTAAACTCTGGTGTCCTGCAGCAGGGAGAAAACATCACTATCGATAATAACATAGGTCAATGAGACTTTTCTTCTTCTTTGCCTCTTCTCTCCATGTGAATTTGCACACATTTTTATATTGGAACATTGTGTTAGCAATAACCAGTCCAGGTCCTGGGCAGAAATCCAACAGGTATTTGCAATTATTATTAGCTTTGTTCTTTTCTCCAAATTTTCCCAAAATATTTTTGTATGTCAGACAATCATTTCCTACCCTGCTCTTTAGATACCCAACAAGGACCAACTTTTCATTTTTCATCGTGTCAGTTGCTTTCTCTAAAAGCCTGAAAAAAATTTCTTCATTTCTAACTTAGTAGAACCTTCTCTAGGATCATTGGGACAAATAAGTCTTTGTCCATTACCCATTCTGATATTTGCCCCATCACTCTACTAGAGACTGCCTGTCATTCAAGAAGATTAGCCTCGTATTTAGTGTTGAATACTATGGCTACTCCTTCTTTTCCTTGATTGTCATTGCCTGAATATAACATTTTGTATTTATTGCTCGGAAAGATCACACCAGTTTTTGCCTTTTTTTTCCAGTCACCTCTATTATGTCGAATTGGTACTTATCCAATTCCACAGCTAGCTCCATTTCTTTGCCATTCAGGCTTCTTATGTTGATAGTACCGATCTCGAACTCTAGTGATGTTAAGGTGGGGTGAATTTTAGGATTTGTTCCAGTAGCTGACTTTTCATTGTTTGCCCTGGTTCCCAGTTGCCTTGTTTAACCAGGCAACGCCCCAGCCAGCATGAAATTCTGTCATGTTGTACAATCATTTTTTATTTTGTTTTAAGCCAATAAGAATACAAGTTGGTTTGTAGGATGAAAAACCCATGTTTCCAGGAGGAAAAAACCCTGCAACCTCCATATGAGATCGACTAACTCACACCTTCAATTGAAAAAACCCTTATAAAGATTCCTCCCATTACGATGAGAATTGAACTTAGGCCTATTCCAACCGAAGGGCACAAAGTACTGTCGTTCTTCCAACTGTGCTATGAAGTACCCAAGAATATGTTTATTGAAAAAAAGCATTCTAACATTATACATTAGTTATGAATCAACAATTTATCTAATATCCACCAGTAAATTGAAAGTTGCTGTTTCATCAATATGCGTCTCAAATTTTCATCCATGAGATCTGTACATAGTGGTGACGTTTAATTTCATGAGAGAGAGAGAATGTTTGTTGCAGTACGTATGTGCTCTCAAGTAATGATGCAATTTGCATGCTTCAGTTCTTAAACATTTATATTTCTTGGGATCAAGGAGCTTATAATAATTGAGATAGAATGATCCTCTATGTTTGCCTTTCAATAGTATTGAAATCAATTTTTCTTTTTACCCATATTTAGGGATAAATTACCCATAATATTGACGGTAACTGCTTTACAAACTGAAAAAATAAATATTACCACAAATTTAAGAGACATGGAATAACACACACAAAAATGTGTGTGATATTCACTATGGCTTCAACATAAGAGGTGGCGATGACAATGGTGACAAGAGAGTACCCGCATACCAATCATAAAATACTGGATCATTTTCATGTGGGCACTACTGGTGTGAAGTTGAGAAACTGACCAATCAAATTTTAGTATTATCTTTAGTAACTATCTAAATTTTTTTATTATTTTAAATTATTCAAAATTAATTTAAAAGCAATTTAATTGATTAAAATTACTTGAAATTTATTTCTTTGAATTCTAACAGTTAATAGATGGAGTTACCTTCCAGCAATTAATATCCTACACTGTCACAGGTGCTGAGATTCTAAATGTTATAATATTTCTCTCATAATATATATATATATATATGAATTAGCAATAATAGCTGCAAGATGTTGCCAAAAATTCTGTATATATGAAACCAAATATTTTCCTTATGTAAGTGTTATTATTCTGTAATCAATCTTCTTATTATACTTTTATTTTGCCTGAGTTCTACCACTACATGTTAAAATGCCATTTTTCTAAATATAAGCAGGATTACCACAGAGAATATAGACAAATTATTTTAGAATGTCACAGAAGTTCCTATACTGGATTTACAAGAGATCTAGAATTTCTATAAATTCCTTCAATTACGCTACAGAACACTGCCATGTTCTGTGTTACAGCACATCCATTAGTTCATATTTTATCTAATAGTGCTATTACTCTGTTTCTCTACATCTCTCTCATTCTCTGAAATATCTCAAGAAGTCCTCCAGTTCTTTACAAGACTTAAATTCACCTTAAAATATCACAGGAAACTAATAATAGAGAAAGTTTATTATCATCACAAACAATGACTTAATGCAAGAAAATTCAAGACACTAGGGAAAAAAAAAAAAGTAAAGTGATCATATGCTAGGTAATATATCAATCATAAATCAAAATTATTTAGAATTACAGGGCTGGCAAGTGTGACAAGCTTAGGAGATTGCTTGGATCAGTGTCATGGCATGTAAAACTGCAAGAGCAGGATGTTAATAATAAATGAGAAGTGGTAAAGGGGTGTTTGAGGGAGGTAATGGCAGCCTGCACACCTAGAGTCAGGAGAGTAAATCAAGTGGAAGTTAAATGGATAAATATCATCATTAAGCTGGAGCTGCAAAAAAAAAAAAAAAAGAAACAATTATGGGGGGAATTAAGGAGAAAAGTGGCCTGCAGGCACATGAACAGTACAAGGCACAGGCCAGAAGGGTAACTAGTGTGGTAAGACATATCCACCTAGTGGTAAGAAAAGTCTTTCTTACCACACTAGGTGGATATGTCACCAGATGAGTATGAGAAATTGTAAAGATGAGTGCTCGTTAGGTCAGAGCATAAATTTTAAGAATAATTGGAGGATAGATACCATCAGTATATCTAAATAGCTTGTTGACATCCAAGCTATTTGGATATCTTCTGATGTCTTTCTAATGAAAAACTAGAGGCAGGGCTGGCGAGTGCCACTACAAGGTGGGTGCCATTTCGAAGTGTTAGTATGAAGTTTCATTCTTTCTTTAAATTTTTGTAAACGAATTAAGTAAAATAATTAGGTAAGTCAATATAATTGACTGCAAATTTACAGTTAGAAAAAGTTACAAATTTACAAAAAATTCTTGTAAATTCTTTCCACATGATTAAGACAAAAATAAAAATAAATAAATAAATTGGCATTTTTTGGGGGCACCCATTTCAGCTTTGCAGGCGGGCAACGTCTGGCCTAGCGCCGGCCCTGATAGAGGTATGCAGTTCTTGGTAATATTGGAATACTTTGCCTTGATCATTAATGTAGAAAAGTGATGTCAGGAGAGTGGTCTTGTCTTTGAGTGATGTTACAAGGGTATAATTTAGATGAGAGAGATGGAAACATGAATGAATGAATAGAGGGTGCATCTAATAGCCTCTACAATTTGCCAGAGAACTCAGCTGACATTTGAGTAAGAGGCATATTTGTTGCACCTAACACTTTCAAAAGTTAGATTTGGATTGGTGATCCTTTTGTAGCTACTACATGATGCCTTGGAGGATGAGTGGGATGCTGGAGTTGTGGTTAAGCAACTTGTGATATACAGAATTTTTTTCTTGAATTCCTTTGACACACACACTTGCTGGAAAACTAAGTTGTGGATATGAGCTTCTGAGTGAAATGGGGAAATAAAGACTTTCATTCCAGTAAGAATTATTTCAGTTCAGTTACAGCAACATGTCTGGATCCAAAGAGCAAAAACAGTAGTTAGCCAAGGAGAGGAGAAGAAGAAATCACACAGGTCATCCCATTTCACACTGTTATAGGGTCAAAAGACACGAGACAGAGTAACTAAATGAAGGGCATTCTGCAGGAAAGGTGACTTGAATAAGATTATGGTCTGATTTACCATACTACAACGAAACACAACTACCATCATCATCCACACCAACGCCATCTACTGCCCATCATCATCACTACTAGTATTTTCACAGACAATCAGAACTGGTTAAGAAGAGATCAAGGGTGTAGGGGAAGTGGAGAGGATTATAAGGTATTCTGGTGGCAGTTGAACAATTTGAAAAAGGCATAAATTTTAAACATAACTGGAGGACTGGCAGCAAATTTCTGCTAATGAGATAGGAGAAAATGGAAAAGTGAAACCACGTTGTGAACATTAAGTTCCAGGAAAGATGACTTCAGTGTTACGATATCTGAATAGCAGATGACCAAGCTTCTTACACAGTGGAAAAGGACAAAGCAGTTACCAGAAACTGGAATGCAACAGACAGAAAATAAAAAAAACTTAACTGAATGGGGAAAATAAATTTTGAACCAATGTAGCTCATAAAGAGGGGATTCAAGGTTTCTCATTCTCTAGCAAATCATGTCAGACTTCACACAGGTAGAGATTCTACCCTTGTGATGGAAAGAATCATACAAAATGTAATTAGAAAAGTTGAAATAGATGAGGAAGAGGCTGCTAGCTAGAGCTCTGATAAGAATAGTAGATCAGATTTAGATGTCTTAAGTGGTGGTGCACATTATGCAAAGACTCATCGAGGGAGGGGTACCTACTCTACAACTCTGTCTCCACCTCAAATCCACCAACTACAATTAACCGCAACTACCATTATCATCCACACCAACGCCATCTACTGCCCATCATCACCACTAATATTTTCACAGACAATCAAAAACATCCATGCCCACAGCAGGTTCGACCCCACAGATTTTGTAATTTTTATTTTCTTCTCTGACATACTATTATTCTCTTAAAAATAAGGTTTGAATACTTGAAAATTATATGTTTGAAGGACAGAAATATGTCCATCCATCATTACATAAAGTGAGATGATAGCTGGAACTGGCCACTAAAATAGCAAGTGACTATAGGATGAGAGTTTGCATAGAAGGGCTTTATACTAGGCCATGTTAAAAACACTGAACAATTACCTAAGTTTCTGGTGAATAAGAGGATGAGAAGTTGCTTTTTTGCATTGAGAGTGGATGGATCATGGAATGCAATGAATATATTGACGAAAACAAATTTCTTCTGATCTATTACCAGAGTTGATCCATTACTGGTTAACATATTCGCTCTCTAACTAAAAGGCTGCAGGTTCGAATCCTGCTGTGGGCATGGATGTTTGTGATTGTATGTGGAAATACTAGTGGTGCTGGTGGGTGATAAATGCCGTTGGTGTAGTTGCGGTTGGTGGAATGAGTGATGGAGATAGAGTTGTAGAGTAGTTGCCCTCCTTCGGTGAGTCTTTGGACTCCCAGGAGGTGTCACGTAATAATAATAATAATAAATGAACAGGTTTAAGAAATGGAATGATAAACTGAGTTGTCTATGATGTGCCTCCTGCGATGAGTCCTAAGACTCCATACAGGTCCTGAGTATCAATCATAATAAATGACAATTTTTATAAATCTGGATGTGTTGAATAAAAATATGATTTCAGGATTAATATCCCTTTCTATTAACAGTAGTAGTGTAAAATGAAATTTTAATAAAATACAAAACATAAGTATTGCTGAAAGAGCCTAAATAGTTCGTCAGTATGGGCAACGTCCTTTGATTGGAAAGACAGATTTGAATCCCATTTGGGACCTTTATCAGGTTTCAACTGAAGGCAAGTTAGCTAGTCTGATACAGAGTCGCTGAGATTCTCCCCTCCCAGAAATTAGGGTTTTTTATCCTACAATACAAGATTATTTGGCTGACAGATATTTGAGTTGAACATAAAAAGGAAAATGGGATGGGAAGTAGTGCCAAAGTAGAGAATTTTCAATTGTTTACTCATGTTTTCATTTGTAAACACCACCTGGAGTTTTCCAGATAAGATGTCAGCATACTGGAATTCCATCTTAAGCACTGCATCCAAGTTGTTGGGAAGAGATCCAGATGAAAATCAACAAAATGTGTTTTCAAAAAAACATATTGAAATCCATGGATTTATATCACTTTAGTACAGGACTACAGAAATCCACTTACCACAGGTGAGTTATCAGAGATGTGGAAAGTAAATTTTCAGCCTCATTTTCTAAATGCATTCAAAATATATAGCCTTGTTTTCTTCACATAATTTAAACATTTCTTATTTCATTTTAAAATATCATCTCATTCACTATCAAGTTATCTGATCACAGCAGCCTCCAGTGAATATAATAAAGAAGTTTTATTTCAACCAGAAGATAGTATATTTTGTAATTAATTTAATATTTAATTTGTTCATAGATTGTCTCTGTGAAAATTTAATTTGCACGAAGATACTCTGAAAGAATGCCTCACTGCTGTTTACGAAATATGAAATAATTCCAACCTATAACAACAAGCCACACTATTTATCTCTATCCCTGCACCCACAGATTAATTTTGAAATAGTCAAATATTCTCAAACAAAATTTGATTTTGCATAATTTGCAGGTCATCACCATTCAGAGATACCATTATAATACAAAATACAACAAATTTATATTCTTATTTTCCCAACACCATCTTTAACCCTTAAGTAGGTAGTATGCAGTTATAATGTAGAATTGGTGCAAACTTATATTCACAGTTCGCAATGTGAATTAGCTTGGAGTAATTATATATGAGAACATTTTTAACTGGTGTAAAGGCTTTTTAATAGTGTTATTTAAAAAAACAATTGTCTCTTGCAAAGAAAAGTTAGAAACAAAAACATGTTAATGCTGACATTGTGAAAAGTCAGTCTGACTCGGTTGCTGGTATTGACCATTTTGGGTTATTTTCATCAAGTTCATTATTTGTCTTTACTATTGAATTATTTCTATAATAAATTTAGCTTAATCCTTTATCCAAGTGTGAGCAAACAAAGTCTGTGCCTGAAAGTATCTTCAGGACTGGGGTAAGGTGGTGCAACACCAGGCAACTCCTTGCAAAGGTGGAGCAAGCTACTATCACTGCTATCTTAGTATCTCCTATAATGCAAAACACATCTCCTTGCAGATATGTCTAATGTTATGTATTAAGGGAAGGGCCACTACCCATAATTCTAAATTTATTATATTCTAAAGTCCTAAATTTATTATATTCTAACCAAGTGAAAAATAAACTTTCAACATCTTTCTCTGAATTATTTCTATGGATAATTTATATAAATTCATCCCCATTACAGAAAACACATGGAAAGAAATGCAAACTACACTTTTTAGTTTTGTGAAACAGAGCAAAAGGTAGGGTTAAAAACACTAGAGAAAATAGTTTTGTTGTGTCATCAACTAAAAATAATTAATACATGCTTTCTAATACAAATGGCTCAAAGAATTAAAGTAGTGGCATACTAGAAAGGCTAAATTGCATTCTTTGATGTATAAAAATATCCTAGGATTGTTGAAAGAAATTCTAAATTACTACAAGATTTTCAAGGTCTTTTAAATGTGAAGTAATTTAGGCTTCATGAGATGTTCAATTTTCATAAAAAAATGCTGTGACAGACATTCAGAAATCACCTGCATAACACAACTCCAGCTACTTTCCAAAGAAAGATGGATTCTAAAATTATTTAAATATCTAAAGGGAGTTTTTAATACAGCCTATTATAAAGCTAAATTCAATAAAACATTTAACTTCAAAAATGTCATAGGCTCAACAGTAGATAGAACAGTATCAAAACGACATGAAATATAGAATACGTGTCAGTTATTGCTGATGTCGTTACAGAAAGATTAGTTATGGAAATTGACTCCAGTAGTGCTCAGTCATTAGATAAAAATCAGAAGACATCTGTTCGCATAATTCCTCTCTAAAAGTCAGTTGCACTGTATTTGATAGATAAACCATTTAGTTACACCTTTTATCAAAATTCATAACATGGACAAGTAAATTTTTTTTTGTGAATGGTAGATTTACGTGGTATTTCTGGAGCCCTGCTTTAGTATATCATTTATAATATTAATATAATCATCAGATTTGACATTATCAAGGAAGAATGAACAGTCATCTGGAGACCAACCAAGATGATTTTTCTACTTCATCTAGCTTGTCAAAATTTGCTATCATCTTGTGTATATCTTAAAGATATATTCTGGATATTATGATAGTGCAATACAATATTTCATGGCTAGTTTCTTATCAAGAAGAAATCAAATTTCTTCTGAAGTGATCTATTAGTTGTCAAGTCTCAGATATGATCAACTATCATATCTTGATCTTCCAGAGTATTCCAACTGCATAACCCTATATGTCAGTCTTCTTCTTTTCCCTTCATTTTTACTTCAAACTTGTTTTGCTAATCTTTTGTCTCCAATTCTGTTTAAAAGACCATGCCATCTTAAATAGCTCTGCTCACATATTCTTAAATAACAATAATGTCAAGTTCTTTTCTGATATTTTATTATTATCATTCAGGCCTCCATGGAGTCAAAAGATTCATCGCAAGGTTCCTTCCAAGGAAACACAAAGTCTATCAAGACTCATTGCAGGAGGTCCCTCCTAGGAAACACAAAGTCTATCACATTTGTCTACCATTCCTTAAACTCATTAACCGTTCTCACTCTCACCACTCTATCAGGCAATGCATTCCACGGTTCAACCACCCTCCATGCAAAGAAACCACTCCTCACCCTCTTACTCACAGCTTCCTTTTATAACTTCAAGGGATGGCATGTCATCACTCCTTCCCACTGTTCAACCAAGTGAAAGAACTCCCCCGGGGTCAACCCTGTAACCACCTCTCAACAGTTTAAAAGTCTCAATCATATCACCTCTCCTTCTATCTACCAAACTCTACAGAGTCCACATTCCCTCAGCTGATCCTCAACTAACATTATACAGTCCTGAAACTGTCTTTGTTATCTGCCTCTGTACCCTTTCCACAGTTAATTTATCCCCTTCTAATCCTGGGGACCAAGTCTGAGAACAATATTCTAAGTGTGGCCTGATCAGGATCTTATACAATGGAATGATAACTCTTATCTCTGCAGGTCAGCAACCTTCTCAGTATTGCAGCAATCCTCTGTGTTACCTCCATCACCGTTGCAATATGTCCCCTGAATTTCAGGTTTCTGTCAATCATCAACCCCAGATCTCTTGTCTCCCCTACTTCCTCCAGTACAACTCCTCCAATAGAGTATGAAGTGTTCCAAACCTCAAGACCTTACATTTTGCTGCATTAAACCAACACCCACAGCCATGAAATATTTGTTTTTAGTATGCTTCTGACACTGGAGTCATCTGTTCATTCACATAATTTTCTTCAGAACTCAAATTTGTCATCTCTAATCTTTGTTCAACATTTCTAACCCATTTATTTATTTATTTATTATATCAGTTCTCTGATATAATAAATAAATAAATAAAAATTAAAAAAAAAAATGAAGCTAGCAGCTTAAATAATGCTAGCTTGATCTTTTGTTGATTTCTCTTATGTTCCACACAACATTATTCAATTAACTTTCTGCCACACTTATTTTACTGATTCTAATATTAACTGCCATATTTCATTTACCATCCTTATTAAAAGTTGTGCCTAAATGGCTAAAATATATAACCTGTTCTGTAGGCTCTCAGAATAATTTATGTTGATATTTCCATTAATATTTCCTATTTTGATTGACTGTCTTTCTCATATTTAAATTTTTAAAAATTATTTAATCTGGAATGACTTCTAAAGTCCTATTATTATTATTACATAACACCTCCAGGTAGTCTAAAGACTCATTGAGGGAAAGCACCTAATCTACAACTCTTAGTCTCCACCAGATTATACCAGACTTGAAACAATAACATCACCCACATAAAATAAAGAGCTAAGCTAATAATCTAACTGAATATCAGTTATATTATTATATATTATTATTTAATACTGCTTTCCTTAATAATAGGGTCAGTGGAGGCAGAAGACAACCATTAAGTACAAGCTAAATAACATCAAGGTTCCATTACACAATACATTTAGTGTTTATATAGTTCTCATCCTCTTTCTTTTTTGAGACAAAAGTTCAAGCAGAGATCTTGATCATATTTTCATGATTACTGCGGTCCTCCATTCATATTGGGGGTTGGATGGTTCTCGCGGCCCATTCCGTAAAAAAATGCCGCTGTATAAAGCATCATGTCTACACAGAAAAGAATTAAAGCCCGTGTGTGATAATATTCTGGCTGAGCTGCTGAAAGCTTTGACTGGCAATAATAACAATTATTTAGTGGAATCCATTCAGGGCATCTAAAAAACAATACAATTACCTGATGATTACATTCATATTGGGGGTTGGATGGTTCTGGCGGCCCATTCCGTAAAAAATGCCGCTGTGTAAAGCATCATGTCTACACAGAAAAGAATTAAAGCCTGTGTGTGATAATATTCTGGCTGAGCTGCTGAAAGCTTTGACTGGCAATAATAACAACTATTTAGTGGAATCCATTCAGGACATCTATAAAACAATACAATTACCTGAAGTTTTTACAACATCTATCTGCATACCAATTCCAAAGAAACATAATGCACAAAACTGTAAGCCTAATATCCCATGCATCTAAAATTATTTTAACCTTCGTTAACAAACAAATTGAAAGAGCCATAAGCAGTGAATTGAATGAACAACAGAAAGGCTTCAGAAGAATGGGAACCATTAATGCCATCCTGGAAGTAAAAATACTAATAGAAAGATCATTTGAAAGAAATAGGAATATTTACATATGCTTCATAGACTTTCAGAAGGCTTTTGACCTGGTAAAACATAATAAAATGTTCAATAAATTAGATAAATTAGACATAGAAGATCATGTAATTAAGATCATAAAAATGATTTACACCAAACAGAAAATGCAGCTGTCTAACTCTGAGACTTCTGCAGTGAAAATAAAAAGAGGAGTTAGACAAGGTTGTATCCTTTCACCAAATCCATTTAACATCTATAGTGGGAGAGTGATCAAAAAGATTGAAAAACAAAAAACAGAAATTAGTATCAAATATAAAATACAACAATCTTAGATATGCTGATGATACCATTTTAATAGCAGAAAACAGAAACAAATTAATCAAATTACTGCAGCTACTAATTGAAGAAGGTAAAGAATTTGGATTAGATATTAATGCAAAAAAAAAAAAAATTTATGAAAATCTCAAAAGAAAGCAGATCCAAGCCAGAAATATTCATAAACAATATGAAAAGTGAACATACAACAGAATACAAATATTTAGGCACCTACTTTACTGCAGATGGAAAGCAAGATAAAGAAATAAAAATAAGAACAGCCATAGCTAAAGATGCATTCTGGAAAAATAAAGATCTGCTCAGAAGTTCTGTGAGTATCAAGACAAAGAAAAGAATGATAAGAACATTAGTGCAGCCAATTTTCACATATGGAAGTGGGATCTGGATATTCAAGAAGAGAGTAAGGCAACAGATAATGGCCTCTGAAATGTGGTGCTATAGGAGAGCTCTGAAAATCCCATGGACAGAACATGTGACAAATACAGATGTCCTACAGAGATCTTTATTACAGGAAATGATCCAGAGAAAGATTAAATTGG
Source organism: Typopeltis vanoorti (assembly GCF_054136105.1). Lineage (NCBI taxonomy): Eukaryota > Metazoa > Arthropoda > Arachnida > Uropygi > Thelyphonidae > Typopeltis > Typopeltis vanoorti. The sequence goes on from NC_143569.1 coordinate 64,885,035, forward strand.
CAGGACATGTACTGAGAGGTTCAGCAGGACAGAGGATATCAACAGTTTTAGAAGAAAAAATTATGGGAAAAGGATCAAGAAGCAAAAAACAAAAGGACATGGCTTGAAGATATACAATCATGGACAGGATCACATGGCTATGTAGAAACAAAAAGGAAAGCCACCAACAGAGAGAACTGGAAGGGCATGGTGCTGCACCCTCTCACTGAGGAAGCTACATGAAGAAGAAATCAAATTTATTAATGGAAGAAGAGAAACTGCAAGACTGAAATATGAAAGAGGCTATCTAACAATAACAGGAATATATGCTAGAGAAGACAGAAGGAGGAAAAATAGAAGAAAGTGAAATATTTTATAATGATTTAGAAAAGCTGATGAGATATTATAATAAAAATTATATAGTATTTTACCTTGCTATGATAAAAATGAATTAAGAAGAATGATTATGATGGCAAACAATTCGATACGTAGGCTGTGTAGAAGGAATGGATACAAGTTTTTGGATGTGTGAAATGTGTCTCTGGTTGGTGACAGTGGAATGAGTTTGAGGAAGACTGGAGTTGTATAAGAGGGGCAGCCTACACCTGAATGCATTTGGTATCAGGAGTCTAGAAAAATTAATAACTGGTATGAGACCTAACACACAGAGAATCAGGGAAACTAAATTATAAAGGGAGGAATGGTGTGAATGTGAGTGTAAGAGCGACAATGTTATATAACTGTATTAATCACGTGAATGGGTTTTGTCATGGAAATGTTGATGAGGAGAGATTGATTTCGAGTTTGTGTTCGTCCAGTTTGGACCCATCAAATGTGTGTAAAGATGTCCACATGTGTAAGGCATTAGAGAATAGAGATTTGCAAGTTGTCCAACTGTGTCAGGCAGACTGCAGACAAGACAATACAAAAGAACAAACAGGTATTTGTGTCTGTACACAAATACTAGCAGTATCAGAAAGAAAGGGATAGAGTTTGTTGCTTTAGTCAATATGTTGCGACCTCAGATTGTAGGTATTAGTGTGACCTGGCTATCAGAATCAGGCCTACAAACTGGTATAGTGTGTCAAGGGTACAGTATTTTTAGGAAGGATAGAGAGGAAGGATGTGTGTGCTGCTAATGATATCAGATGACTTGAATGCAGTTAGAGTTGAAACCTATGACTGTAATACTACTGCTAACAGTATTTCGTGTGCAATGAGTTTGAAGACATCTGGTGTGAGATGGAATCTAACAAGATCAATTACATAGTGAGGTGTTACAGACCAGGTAAATCAGTTGCTAGTGATGAAGAAATGCATCACCAAATAGAAAACATGAACACGAGAAGAGTAATCGTAATGGGAGACTTTAATTATCCAAATACTGATTGGGTAGCAGTAGAATCTCATGATAAGAATGAAAATGCATTTATTAAGCTGTTGGGGTCAACTTCCTCAAGCAGCATGTAACAGAAGGAACTCGAGGACAAAGAATAGATTTAGATTTGATTATAGTATCAGAGGACGTTTCAGTTAAAGATTACTATTCTGCCTCCGGTTGGTGACAGTGATCGTGCAGTACTCAGACTAAGTTTATGAATGTTCCATTCAGAAAAGGTTACATGCTGAACTACAAAGCAGGAAATTATGACCAACTGAGGAGTACACTGAGTTCAGTGGTATGGGATCAGCTGCTGGATGGAAAGAATATCAACAGTGCATAGAAGCATTTAAACAATACTTAAATGATGCAATATCAGAATGTGTCCCGAGAGTTCAAAGAATAAATAGAGTAGGAGTCAAATGGATGTGTAATCTTATAAGATAGAGATTCATAAGAAAAGGACAATGAGGAAGGAATACTGTTTGCATAAGTCTGTTATGAACATTATAAGCAGCAGGCTAGAATAGTCAACTGTTGTACGAAAAGCAAAGTCTCAGTATGAAAAGAAACTGGCTCTGCATGCTAAAGACAACCCACAAGAATTTTATCGATATATTGCAAGTAAAAGAAAGAATGAATATGAAAGAATAACTCTTCTAAATCCAGATGGCATGAGGGTTACAGATGCAGAAGAGGTTGTTCAATTAATGAGTGTCCATTTTTTTAAAAGCTATCAACCTGGTGAATGCAACATCGCACTCACTCATCTCTTCACTAGATGAAGAAACACAGGTATCTGAGGCCGAGGTATTAGAGCTGCTGCACAAATTGAATTAGAATTCAGCAATAGGGACTGATGGAACATTAGGACATGTGCTAAAAGAATGTTCAGCTGAACTGGCCATTCCTTTGACCACGATGTTAAATATGAGTCTCAGAACAGGGATGATTCCGCAGGAATGGAATGAATGTATAGAAATTCCATTGCACAAGGGTGGTAATTCCATTGCACAATATATCTATACTATTGATCAATTAGTATCTCAGGTGTGGTGGTGAAGATTTTGAAAAAATTGGTTAGGGCCCACATTTAGAAATGGGTTGACAGTGAATCTCTACTTATCGATGAACAACATGGGTTTACTAAGGGAAGGTCATGCTTTAGCAACTTGCTCACATTCTCTAACAATGGTACCATTAAACTAGACAAGGGGAATGGATATACCATGATACTTTTGGATTTTGCCAAGGCTTTTGACAGAATTTTCACTTCTCTTTCTCACACTGTTTCTCTCTCTTGTTTCTCTTTATTCTCTTTTATTTAATTATACCTCCTACCCTTAACAGCATGATAGACTGTTGCATAAATTGGAGAAAATGGGTTTGGGTTATAGAATATTAGCATGGATAAGAGAATGGCTGACTGACAGATGTCAAAAAGTGGTATATGGAGGAGATCTGAGGTAACAAGTGGTGTACCACTGTTATTCAATCTGTACATTAATGATATTGGGAAGGATTTGACAAGCGACATACAGTTATTTGCTGATGATGCAAAGATAGGTAGGGTAATCAGGAATGCTGATGATATGCAGTCTCTGCAAAATGATTGAATAGGTTGGAATTGTGGGGATGGGAAAATGGGTGTCAGTTCAATGTCAGTAAATGTAAAGTCATTCACTTCAACATGATTAGATACCCAACGTCGTATTATATTGATGGGATTAGACTAGAAGAAACTGAAGAGGCTAGGATCTTGGAGTGTTAATAGATAGAAAGTTGAAGTTCAGGGGCCATATGGCAAAGATTGCAAATACAACTGAAACGAACATTCATATGTAAAGATAAGGATGCTATTTTTCCTCTTCACAAGGCCTTGATAAGACCTCTGTTACATCTCATTGTTTCCTGTTTCACTTCTATTTCTCACACTGTTTCTCTCTCTTGTTACACTTTATTCTCTTTTATTTAATTATACCTCCTACCCTTAAGTTCCCTATCTTATATTATCCTTACTTTTGCTCCTAAGTTGACTGCGCTATTGTTATATCTCTTATCTAGCCCTTGTTATAACTTGTACTTTCTTTCTATTCTTTATTTTCTACTATATTTATCCTATACTCCTGAGTATCAGAGATTTCGTTTCCGACAAATTTATTTTTAGAATGACTGCACCAGCCGGTAACTAATTCCTGATACTTAGTTGATTATCTTGGTAACCTTAGTTAACATAGGGATCATGTGGTGAGCAGTCATGGTCCCCCCCCTCTATCTTGCATGAAATGTTTCCCCTCACTCACACAGGTCCGAACATTTTTATAAGTGGTAGGTCAGTCTCAGAACAACAGAACTTATAGACTTCGGTTTAAAAGAATACATTTATTATAGCACAAGAAAAGATACATATTTAATTAGACATTTTAAATATACTTGAGATAATAACTTCATTACTAAATTACCTGCTTGTTCAGAATTGAAAGTCTGAGCCCCCCCCCCCCCTCTTTTAGATTAAGTGATCCAAAATTTCATTCTCTAAGCTTACTAGTATTTCAACTAGATATCTCTGCATTACAATTAAGCTGAAACTCGATTCATCTTTACAGAATTAATCAATACTCATTTCTATGTACAATTGTAAGTAAGGTTTACACATGGCATATCAAATTCACACTATTTTAAACTCTAACATGGAAGACAACGTTCAACTCTGTAAAGTTTCTATGCCCCACACTTTAATTGTAAGTCAGGCTAACATTCAATACTATGGCTATTAGCTTCTTTCTAACAAACTGTTCAAGAGTTATGTTCCCTTTTCGGCACAAATTTAGAATAGCACGAGTTTTCTTGACAGACAATTAGTCCAACACAGTCACTAAGGCACTATGAGCAAACAAATGCATGGAGCTCTTCAAATCCTTGCCCCCTTTTCTTTTTTACGTTTATTTTATATAAGATAGATAAAAAGGCTGTACTTTACCATCTCGTCTTTACTAATGAGGTTTCTGTGACTTCCCCTGTGCTTTCATTTCAGATATGGCAAGTCTTCCATATTCATTAGCCACTTGCTTCTATGGCTACTGCGACTTATTTCTTCTTCGAAGGTTGTCTTTTGCTGGCTTTACATTGGCGTGGTTCACCAATGGCTCCTTATTGAAAATCTGGCTTCATTCCACAAGTAGCTTTGTTCGTCTCGATTATAACAGCAACCAGGAGATAGTTGCTGGTCACCGGCGACAAGCTTCCTCAGCTATTTGGGCTCGAACGGGAATGCAGGAACAGAAAAACAAGAGAGCGTTTGAACTGCGCGCCACTCCTTATATCTTCCTTGCGAGCGCCCGCTCTCGTTGCCTACGTCATACACTTAGCTATAGCCGATTGGTTACTTTAACTCTGAACTGTTTGACATGGTTCTAAAACACAGTTTTCCTTAGCTTATTTTACAACAATAATTTTAGTCAAGTTGACATACCTTTGGATCATAATATGTACAGTACTCCCTCAGCCCTGTTCTTGGAAGTATAAGCATGTCCTTAGGTTTCTATTCTTTCTCTATGTTGGGTTGGAAACAAGTGGCCTACAGATAGTGGGTCAGTTATTTCTGACACAACACCTCACTTGACTATTGTGTGCAGGTCTGGTCTCCTGTTTCTGTGATTCTGATATATTGGAGAGAATACAAAGGAGTTTGTTAAAAACGATATGAGGATTGTGGAATACTGATTATGAAATCAGATTGAGAAGTTGTAGACTGCAGACACTAGCAAACAGGAGAAAGAGGGTGAAATGAGACTTACAAACTTCTGAAAGAGTCATGCAGGATTTCAATTGATGGAATTTTTCAAATTAAAGAGGCATGGGGAAAGAACAAGAGAGCATCCTTGGAAGCTGAAATGAATTCCACCAAGAAGGGTGTGAGGGCTAAATTTTTCTCTCAGAGGGTGGTGCGTGATTGGAATGGATTGCCTTTGGATGTTGTGAGTGCAAGTAATAATAATAATCATTATAAAACAAAGTCCAACTCTACCTCCCTATGGTGCACCCTGGGGTGTTGGGAATCCTAACCATTATTGGACCTGGACCCAACACCAGTAACAGAACTCTGGTCAGGAGAAGTGCATATGCAACCACAGCAAAGATGCCACTATAACAACAGAACCCCCCCCCTCCAAGCTAAGAATCTCGCATTTGAAAACAGGTCGCCTCTTAAATCTATGAAAATGGCAATCGGTACCCTCAAAACTCGAACTTTGGCAAGAGACTACAGAATAGATTTATTAATCAAAGAATTAACCAATATCAACTTGGATATCCTGCTAGTGAATGAAACAAAAAGATTGAAAGAAGTGACAGCAGCTGCAGCAGACTACAGTGCAGCCGGACTTTGATGCACGTCTTCTTTACACGTGAGGGCATTTTTAATACCCACAATTATCATGCATGCCACACATTCGTACCAGTGGCGTTTCTCCATAAATGTTTGGGCTGGAATCCTACATGACCATTTGATTGGCCCATACCTACTGCCAGCACGACTGAATGGGAGAACATACCTCGTATTTTTACAAGAGGTCTTGCCAGAATTACTGAACCCTGTTCCAGGCAAACATTCAAACACTTATGTGGTTCCAACACGACAGGGCGCCACTCCATTTCAGCATGGATGTGCGGAACGCCTTGGATGCAACATTTCTAGGACGATGGATTGGTCGGGGTGGTCCCATCGCTTGGCCGCCACGATCGCCCGATCTTTCATGTCTGGACTTTTTCCTATGGGGCAATATGAAAAGCTGTTACTGTATGAGAAATGCCTGGTGTTTTCACCAGTCACTACGTGTGAAGCCTGGATTAATGTTGGCGGTCACTCTTTTGAGCAGTTTCTTTAATTTGTTCAATAAAATTCTTTATGTTCTACTTCTGCAATTGTTTCAAATCTCCTCTGTTATTCTTGTGTTTCTTCATTTCCTGACGCAGTAGTTACTAATCCCTAGTGCTTCACCGCTCGAGTTCGAACCATGACGAAAAGTGATTGTTTAGGTGTGTTCTATCACCCCTTAAAGCTTGGCCCAAGAGTTCTGAATCACCCTGTAGATATAAAGAGAGGGGGTCCACCAAGGCAATGTGATCTCCCCAAATCTATTTACCAGCACTTTAGAATACATTCTGAATAGACCTAAACGAAGGAATAAGCATAGATGGTAAAAAACTACAAATCCTTATGTTTGCCGATGATCTAGTACTGATATCCCACAACCCAAAAAACCTAGAAGAAATGGGTGAAAAAATATACACAAATAGCACTAAGATAGGCTTAGAAATGAATCTAGAAAAAACAAAATGGATCAAAAACATCTACACAAGTGACAGTCATCTATGCTTTGATAACATCCCTATAGAATAAGTTGACTCCTACAATTACTTAGTACAAACAATAAAAATGAATAATGATTTATCTGAAGAACTAGCAAAAAGAAAAAAAAAGCTACATGGCTATCATTCAACAGACTAAAAGAAACACTTACTGATCCAAATCTTGATCATCTCTGTGAAGGCAAAACTATTTAATAGTGACATTCTTCCATCACTCACATATGGATTAGAAACATGATACACGACAAGAAAAAGAAGAAGAGACTCTCAGAACAAGTCAGCATGCAATAGAACGTAGGATTTGTAACATCAGCAAAATGGAACATGTTAGAAATACAGAACTAAGAAAGAGATCAGGCATAAAAGCTGCGGTGACTGCAGTATATGAAAGCAATATGAGATGGGCAAGTCATACAGCCAGACTCAGAGATAACAGATGGACATATAGAATACTCAACTGGCAACCAAGTGTTGTGTCGGAAAAAGGGCTGACTCACTATCCGTAAGCCATTTTGTTTCCGACCCAACAACGAGACAATGAAAACCTAAGGATAAGGACATGCTTATACTTCCAAGAACAGGGCTAAGGGAGTACTGTATATATATTCACTAAAGGTATATCAACTTGACTGAGATTATTAATAATAAATAAGCTAAGGAATTCTGTATTTAGAACTAATATTGTCCTTGTAAAATAAGCAAAGGAAAACTGTGTTTCAGGACCAAAATTGTTGTTTTTAAATGTGCTTAAGAGATCTATGTTTTAGAACCATGTTAAAACAGTTCAGAGTTAAGGTGACCAATCAACCGAAGCAAAATATATGACGTAGTCAACGAGAGAGGGCACTCGCGAGGGAGATATAAGGTGCGGTGCGAGACTCAAACGCTCTCTTGTTTTCTGTTCCTGTGTTCCCGTCCAACCCTGGATAGCTGAGGAAGCTTGTCGCCAGTGCCCAGCAACAATCTCCTGGTTGCTGTTGTCTCCGAGTCGAATAAAGCTACCTAAGGAATGAAGTCGGAATTTCAGTAAGGAGCCATTGGTGAACCACACCAATGTAAAGCCAGCGAAGGGCAACTTTCGAAGAAAGCAGAAGTAAGTCGCTGAGGCAATAGAAACACGTGGCTAGGGATTAAAGAAGTCTTGCCATATCGGAAGTGAAAGACAAGATGGTAATGTACAACCCTTTCATATATATTCTAGAATTGTAAACCTCAAAAAGAAAAGGAGCCAAGGTTTTGAGGAGCTCCATACATTATCTTACCCATAGTGCCTTAATCACTGTTTGGACTAATTGTCTGTGTCAAGTAAGCTGGTGCTGAGAAGGGAACGTAACCTTTGATCTGTTTGTCAGGAAGGAGCTATTTTGATGTAGTGTTAGATATTAGCCTGATTTTCACTTATAATGTGGGCATAGAGACTTTGTAGAATTGAAATGTTTTCCATGTTAGAATATAAGTTAGAAAGAGTTTGATATGCCATGTATAAAGTTTATATCTAATTGTGCTTAAAAAATGAGCATTGAGTAACCCTGTACGAATAAGCCAAGTCTGAGCTTAATCATAAGACTGAGATATATATTTGAATTATTTAACCATAAAGATTGAAATTTTGGATATCTTAATCTAAAGAGGGGTGGGGAGTTCAGACTCTCAATTTAGTTCAAAGACGGTAACTTAGCATTGATATTTTTACTTAAAGTGTATCTTGAATGATTATTCAAAAGTGTATCCATACTAGTGTTTTAATAAATGTATTCTTTTATATTAAAGTTCATGAGTTCTGTTGTTCTGAGACTGAGTTACCACTTATAAAAAACTTTCAGACCTGTGTGAGTAAAGGGGGAGAAACAGTTCATGTAAGAAAGAGGGGGGGGGGCCATGACTGCATATCATGCGATCCCTATATTAATGTTAACTATTTTAATATCGGAATTTAGTTGCCGGCTGGTCTTAAATTAAATTTGTCAGCAACGAAATCCCTGATACGTGTAAGAGATAAATAAAGCATAGAATATAAGGAAAGATAAGATAGACCAAAAAAGAAATAACATAAAGGAAGAGGACACGAGACGTAACACAAGAATAAAGAGAAAACCAATAAGATCACCTACAAGATGGGAAGATCCACTAGTGAAATCTATGGGTATAACATGAAAGAGAGAGGCTCAAGGTTGAGATCATTGGAGGCATCTTTGTGACCTGCACTCATGGAGAAATCCTGAGTGAACAACCTTGAAATCAAAATGGAAATAAATTGAGCGATTTCTCATCATTTTATGAATTAAAAATCATAAATACATTTTCATTTGTCAGAAGAAACAGGTATTTGAGATGAGTACTGTACTAGCTCAAGGTCGAGATCGTTGGAGGCATCTTTGTGACCTGCACTCATTGAGAAATCCTGAGTGAACAACCTTGAAATCAAAATGGAAATAAATTGAGCGATTTCTCATCATTTTATGAATTAAAAATCATAAATACATTTTTCAAAAAAAAAAAAAATATATCCAGAAATATACTGAGTTCATTAACAAAAAGCTATCATCACAAGTAAGAGAACAGTTTGTAGAGGTAATGATATATATATATATATATATATAAATTCAGACCATTTTCTGGAAATCACATAAACCACAAGCATCTAATGAAAAGAAAATTGTAGAAAGAAACTACGAAACTTACCTACTATAAGAAGATAGTATCAGAAATCTATATCAAAACCAACTGATGCAGTACTCATCTCAAATACCTGTTTCTTCTGACAAATGAAAAATGGATAAATATAAGCAAATAAATAAAACAAACAATATAAAACAGGAAGACTCTTGGGACAAAAAGCAAAGTCCAAGAGATGGGGGGAAAAAAAAAGACTGAAAATCTAGAATGACAAAATAGCAACAGCTATAAAAGAAAAACAAGAAGCTTACAAGCTATACCTGCATCATTAAAGCTTATAGAACAAAAATAAATGATACTGTAAGAAAAGCTCACCAAAACTATTGGGTTAGATTTATTTAGTAATACTGAAAATGATTAACATGGCCACCAAAACACTGCTTATAAATTAATAAAAAATTTGAATAAATCAGAAAGGTGTAGCAGAAATTTCAGGAATCTCAATGGCAGAATGGATACAATGTTACAAATATATGGTACAATACATTCCTTAATAAAGAAGAAATAGAAGATAAAAATGAAAATAATACAGGAATAGATTTACTGGAAATGGTAGAATTGGAAGAAGCTTTGTGAACAACAACAACAAAAAACAGAACAAATGGAATTACTTCAGAGTTAAGCACAGTTAAAGTAAGATTCCTAAATCTGTTAAATGGTTGTTGGATTACCCCAAGCATGCAAAAAGGTTAAACTAATATTAGTTTTTAAGAATGGAGATAGAAGCTTAAGTTATGTGAAAATTATAGAGGAATTAACTTATTAAATATAGTATATAAATTATATTTTATTATTATGTGACACCTCCAGGGAGTCCAAAGACTCATAATATACTAAAATTTTAAACAAGACTTTTCACTATTGCTGATTGTTATTAGAAGAACAGGCTGGATTTAGGAGGGGGTCAAAGTTGTAGTGACGATGTATTCATACTAAAACTAATCATAAAAAAAAAAAAAAGAAGAATTTAATCTACACTCACCTGGCATTTATAGATTATGAAAATTTACGCCTTCAAGTTAATAGACAAAAATTATAGAATATAATGAAAGACCAAGGCTATTCAAAACAGTTATTAAAGGCAATTAAGAGCCTATACAACAATTATTACTGTAATCATAAATATCAATGAATACATAGTAGAAGAAATAAAAACTAATCAGGGAGTACAACAGGGATGTATCCTTTTTTCTGCCCTATTTAATATAAGTATGGATGATCTAACAAGAAAGTGAATATCTACAGTAAATCCAGGAATAAACATTATTATTAATCAACATATAACAGCAAACACAATGCCTTTTGCAGATGATCAAGAAATCATACAAAAATCAAAGAGAACCTTCAAAGATCCATTCACAATTTACATCAACTAGTGAATACAATTTATGAATGTCACCAAAGAAAACAAACTATGGCATTCTGGGGTAAATATCTCATATGAACTAAAATAGTAATTGAAAATCAAACTCTAGAACAAGTAACACATTTTCAATATTTAGGATGTGACATAACATCTGATACACATAATGATGTAAATACTAAATTACACTGTTGTCAAGAAATCTGTGGTACTATAAGACAAACAACAACAAAAGGCAAAACAAGGAAGGAATCGCAATCAAAATTTTAGTCATGGTAATACCAACAATACCATTTGGTTCAGAAAACTAGTAGAGGGGGGGGGGGGAGAGAATGAAAGCAGAATACAAAGAGATGAAATTTCTTGGAACAGTTAAAGGCTGTACAAGAATGCATGGAATACAGATTGAGGAAACAAGGAAGGAATTACAAATACAGTAATAAATGGTAAAAGAAAAGAACACCAAATGATTGGAGAGAACAAGTACAATGAATGGAATAATCAAGTATAAATCTAAAGGGGAAAACAGATATAGGAAGAAAATGAAAGTATAGTCCTTTAGATCTTGAAAGAAAAAGAAGACAATTTCTTATTTCTAGAACCGGTTTTCATATTATTTTAGATTCATATTAAAAATAATCAATTATTAATTTATCATATGGCCTGTCATAGTCAAACAACTCAGCTCCACAGAAACCTAATTAATGATATAATAGGGCAGTAATCCTATATGTCTGCTGTCAATTACGTGTATTCTCTGGTTGGTTTGTCTGACCTTTGATTTTTCTTTGTGCTGCATTTTGTCCTTACCAACCAAACTGGTCACCTTTCATAATTTCACAATACACTTATGATGTTTCTGATATTATTTTGTAAAATAATAACAAAAGGGGCAATAAACACGCTAAAATGGGCATTTTCCTTCCATTTGGGTAAAACATAAATTTCCAATTACAAATATCGTGATATATCTATATTATATTATGGATCTAACTTAGTGTGAATTGCATGGTTCTCTACTTTAAACATTTATGGTCTTATAAGAGGGGGGGGGGGGTCATATTTCGCAATATTTCAGGGAAAGTGACGATTCCTGCGAATTAGAACACAGGGCAAGCCCGAAAGTGGACTCTGTTCTCCTAAGCAAAATCACATTTACAGATAAATAAATATAAAAAAAAAACACGCTTTTATAAAAATCTCTAATAGCACCTAATTTGACAAGGCTACAATAATGTAGAGACATTACAGGCTCATTTATCCCAGTTCTGCCACTTCTAATACTAACCAAACACTAACACAACATTTAAACAACAACCAAGAAAACATTCTTAATAAAATTACCAATAACTTTGACAATACTCACAAAATCCGGTAGTACTATACTGAGAAAGAATCGCAGCCATGATGAAATAAAATAAATTTAAAGGATATTTCAGCGTGCAAATAATAATTATATATAAGTATATATAATATTAGTGTATTATAAAAAAGTAAACTTCATTATCTTTATCGCAACAACTTGAGTTTCTCCATATGAAGATAATGAAGTCATTTCTTATCCTCGTTACCAAAGGCTTAGAAAACGACTCTCTCAAAGGGCTAAAAATCGCAAAGAATTATCATTCAAAATCAAGGTAATCTTCGGAAGCGTCATAACCAAATAGTATTACAAATGAGCAAAAATTACTGCTTATTTTTATTTCATTTTTATTTATTTTTTTTTTTTGACGATGACTGAATCCTTAGGAAAAGAAGAGGTAACGTACGATTGTAGGGAATCGAGCATTAAGATTAACACATTTGACATATCAAAGTTTTTGACACATACGCGGAAATAACAACTTTTGTTTTTATTAAATTCAGCTCATCTCCTTGGAGCTGTAGATTTGTTTCATTAAATTTATTAAACAAGTTTGTCGAATAAGCTATGTCACTTGAAATGAATCAGACGGCATGGTCATTTTTACCTTCGGTAAAAATGACTATGCCGTCTTAACTTCGCAGGAAGGTAGAAATACAGATATTTCAGAATAACGATGCAAAACTACAGCACTGAATACTGAATTTTAGTAGGTTTGGGATGGGCTTGTATGAGCAAAAAACAGTTAATAGCAAGTTTTATCTCACTGTGAATGAAACGTTTGCAAACTTTTTTCACATTCAAACTTTCGTTTGTTCAAACTTGTATAAAATAAAGATGAAAACGAAATAAGATTTTCTGATCAAGCATAATTTAAAAGTACCCAATGTCAGCCATCGCCAGAGTATTATTATATTTTTATAGCGGCGAACCCATGCACTTCTGTATAACCTCCATAATGCAATTGATAGAACGGCTCCCTTTAATTAAAAAAGACATGAGTTCGATTCATCATCGTGATGAGGGGAATCTTATATGGATTTTTCAATTCAATACGAGTTAGCCGATCTCATACGAAGCAGCAGGATTTTTGAACCCAGAAACTCGGGTTTTTCATCCTACACAGACAAATCGGTTATGAGAACACGCGCAATTTACACACAAAAAATACTGTTGTTGGTGGCGGTTAGTAATTTTGACAACATGACAATTGCATGTATTTGCAGGATTAAATAGGAACGGCAGTAAGATGTGCATGTTGGAGTAGAGTGCCCTTCAAAGATGAGTCCCTGAACTATGCTGACCATATTTCCTTCAGACAAAAACAGGACATTGGGATGGCAAAAACGGGATAGGGGTTATGTAATATTCTGTATTCATGAAAAAGTAAGACGGTAAAAAAGTTTTATTATATAAACATATTGAGCTTACCATTATTCTTCAGTGACAGAACCCACACAAAATTTAGGTAGACGTAAAGGGGGACGGTGTTTCACCACGATCGTACCATGAATATTTCTCCGATGAAGTGATCTTATGAAGCAAATTTCAGTCTTTCAACAGCTTATCATAAAACTTCTCACACTCCAAGACACAATTTTGTCTTACAACTAACATAGCCCTCATTGTCTCAACACAGTCCAGATTTTTCCTTTCACCACATACTGTTCATAACAGAAAATATTCTCTGAACAGATTCTGTACTTCCTGCAAGACAAAAAATAAACTCTATAATATTACAAAAGTCTTGAAAATCTAGGCGTTTTTAGCTCATTTCAGAAAAAACCACACTTTTGTTCCATCACTTGAACACAGCTTGTGCAGTTAAATAAATTTCAATTCTTCCTGGAGATCGTCATTAAAACAACTGCAATTTCGACTCTTTGACATTGGAAGGATAGACTTAATGCTTTAAAAAATAATACTCAAAACTTTAAAAAATATGAAATTTAAACCACCGGCATTGAATAACAAAGCCACCACCGGCAAAACAAAAACAAACGAAAAACAAAAACAAAATATTAGTACACAGACAAAACAAAAACTAACGCTACAGCAGAACATATGCCGCGTCTGAGACGCACAAGTGTTACCAACATGCATTTTTTTATTTTCTCTGAAAAAAGCACAGCAGATATCGATATTTAGTATCGAACAATGCGACTCCATGTTAATACAAATCACTGGTATCCATGATATATTCACAGAAAATAATAAATACATTTTGGCAACACTTGCGTCTCAGAGCGATCATAAATTATTATTCATAAACTATAATCGTGTATCAATATCATGGATACCAGTAATTTGTATAACCATGGAGTCGCATTGTTCGATACTAAATATCAATATCTGCAGTGATTTATTCAAAGAAAATAATAAATACATTTTGGCAACACTTGCATCTCAGACGCAGCATATGTTCTGCTGTAGCGTTAGATTGTGTTTCGTCTGTATGGTAACCTGTGGCTTTGTTATTCAATGCAAGTGGTTTAAATTTCATAATTTTTAAAGTTTCAAGTTTCATTTTTTAAAGTTTTAAGTCTATCCCTGCAATTTCAAAGAGGAGAAACGACAGTTTTAATAACGACTCCAGAAAGAATTCAATTTTATCAAACTGGACAAGCTGTGTAGTGATGGAACAAAAGTGGTATGCCAACATTGTAATGTTCATTCTTCCCTTGCTCATGGAGGTAGAATCGACATCTACATATCCAGAAACATAAGGATGCTGAAAAAGACTCTGGCTTCAGCTAAAATCATGAGCTCGTTTATGCTGAGACGTGATAGTGATAACGAAAGTGATAAAATTGCAGCAAGTGAACATTGTTGTTTATCATACTATGGTCACGGTCAAAGTTTTGGCACAAATGACTGCTTGTCGACATTGATCAATAAAAATTATGAACCAAAATTTTCTTCAGCACGTACCAAATCAGAAGCAATAATTGCCAACGTTTTATCACCATACACATTGGGCAAAGTAAAACATTTTTTAACCATCTTACTTTTTCATGAATACAGAATATTACATAACTCCAGTCCCGTTTTTGCCATCCCAATGTCCAGTTTTTGTCTCAAGGAAATATGGTCGGCCTAGTTATGAATAATAATTTATGATTGACCAATATGAAACTATATTTATAGTTTTTATTAAAAACGGACAAAATTGACATTTTTATTAAAACGACGGGAGGATCGGGAAAAAAAAACGGTACTGTCCCGTTCAAAATGGTATACGTATGGTCAGCCTACCCTGAACCCCTTTGATGTGTCACTTAATAATAGAACAATATAATTTATTTAACTTCGATATACACTGTCGGTGCCAGGTTAGTTTGTGCCCTAGGCAAAGTTTACAAGTGCACCCTTTATTTCACAAGTTGGATATTTTTTTAAATCAAATTTTAAATATAACAAATAAAAATTATTTTGGCATTCTTTATTAATAATATACAAAGTAATATACGATATGTATAATATATGAAAATCAAATTTTAATTTTTCTTGCCTTCAATTTTGCAAAATTTTCTACCATTTCCTTTAAATCTAGTGTAGAAGTTAGCTCGTGTTCCATTGAAATTGTTCGATAGTAAAATAGTGTGATGTGTGAGGGATAAGGGAAAAGAATTCATACCTAAATCATATATCACTATTTAATTTGGATATTTTAGTTAAGTATGAATAAAGCATAGCTTAAAGTTCTGTGCCTCTTCATGGCAACCACCCTAGGTGGTTGCCTAGCTTGCCTAAATGGTAAGGCTCGCGCTGTCGACATATTTCATACTGTTATGTTACCCGGACACAACAGCGAGAAAGAAAAGATCGGTTGACAACATTCAAAACATCTGCTCATCCCATAGAATATATGCTGACTTGTGTCTCAGTCAAAACATAATATACTACTAGAGTTCAAAGGAAAAGAATGGTTAGCATTTATAATTCATTAAAAAAAAGAAAGAAAACGGATACAGATAATAGAAAAGAAAAGGGGAAAATATGAACAGTAAATAGCTATTGCTTTCAAATACTGAGATAGGGCCTCCGTAGCGCAATTGGAAGAACGACAGTACATTGCGCCCTTCGATTGGAATAGGCCTAAGTTCGATTCTCGTCGCGACGGAAGGAATCTTTATCTGGACGATTTTCAATCGAAAGTGAGTTAACCGATCTCATACGGAGGTAGCAGGGTTTTTTCTCCCGGAAACTCGGGTTTTCATCCCGCATACATACAAATAGGCCCTTCAGAACACACGCAATTAGAATACCAGTTGTGGTGGAAATGGGCGGTTGATGGAGACGATTCGTAGTAGAGGTTCGGTGTAGTGGTTGAGAGTATCAGTTGAGGCAGTTGTAGGTGTCCTCCCGCGATGAGTCCTCGGACTCCTTGGAGATGTCAGGAATAATAATAATATGCAGAAATCAGAGAGAGGTTAAGACTCAAATGTTGTCATAAATTTTCCAAGCTTCAAGAAACTGACCATCAATTCTAAGCAAATCAGTATGTAACATAAATAGCATGCTAAGCAAGGCCAGTCTTTCAGTTTCCAAGAATCTGATGTAATGCGGATACTCTTGAATTCTGGTCTGAAAAGAAATGTAATCCAGGCGCACTTGGAGATTATAATACAAGCAGAACGACTTGTCCGTACAAAAAAGAATAGTCGACATGAACGGGGGCACTTCATAGTCACCAGGTAAAGGAGAGACAGACAGAGGTAATTTTAATCACTTGGTGGTGCATTAAAAAAAATAAGAAAGAAAGAAAAAAGATACAGTTACAAAGTTCGTTTGAAAGTAAGGTATAGATTATCTCTGAAGAACAGAGATATGCAATTTCATCCAATATTCCTTTAAGTAATATAGAAACTCTTTTTTGCACTATACTGTAGTGTGTTTGGGGATAATGTCTGTGGATGATTTTCTGCAGGACTGCTTGGTTATATCCATTAGTAATCATGGTGGTTTTTATTTTATTTTATTCCTCCAACATAAGGTAATCGCAATCAGAAGAACAGATTGTACAGGTTCTATATGTGAGTGTTGTGATATCTATTCTTTGTGCAGACGGATGGATGGATCTGTCTGCAAAGAAGATATCTATAAGCAGAAATATTGAAACTCACTATTACTGAAGTAATCAGAAAGGGAAGACATTGTTGAGTTCAAATTCAATAGCAAACTTGAAAAGGGAGTTTATTTTATCCAGAAATTGTAATGATTCTGTCTGTTCAGGGTTCATTTATTATTATTATTATTATGATTATTATTATTATTATTATTATTATTATTATTATTATTATTATTATTATTATTATTATTATTATTATTACGGGAAACTCCAGGGAGTCCTTAGACTCATCGAGGGAGGCCCTAAACATCATGTCCACACAACTATTCGACATTCTCACAGTATCTATCATAGATTGCTTTGAACTCATTCACTGTCATAGCATTCACAAGAGACTCTGTGAGTGCTATGACATTTACCACTCCAAAAGTAAAGAACCCAGCTCTAACACTCTTGCTAACCACACTCTTTCCCAGCTTCAATAGATGTCCCCTAGTTCTCCCACCACCAGTCCTGATCTCAAAAATATCCCCTGAATTATCCTATAGAAATCCTTTAACAATTTCAATGTCTCAATCATATCTCCCCCTCTTCCGCCTATCAACCAATTTCTGCAACCCACAAATCTTCAATCTGTTCTCATAAGGTTCATTCCATAGACCTGCTATCATCTTGGTCACGCTCTTCTGGATCCACTCCACCTCCTCCCCATCAAGAAGAAACCTAGGTGGCCCAATCTGGGTACAGTAGTCGAGATGAGGTCTTACCAAGGCTCGGTACAGAGGAACAATAACTTGCTTGTCTCTGCTCGTCAAAGTATTTTTCAGCAACCAAATGATTTGATGAGCTGATTTAGACACTTTTGCAATGTGTCCCCTATACTTCATCTCCCTGTCCACCAACATTCCCAAGTCCCTGGCCACATCAATCTCCTGGAGTACAGGTTCACCAATGTGGTATAGTGCTGCTAATCTTTTCATCACAAAACGCATAAACTTACATTTTGTCACTTTAAATTGACATCCATTCTCCTTAGCCCAGAACTCCAATCAAATTTCCAGTTTGTTCGTCTACAAGTAAAAGACGTTTGCTCTGATTTTGTTACCACCCATAACAGATCGAAGCTCATGACAGCAATATATATATATTTTTTCAAATTTCCTCTGAATATTTGATCAGTTATTTCACTGAATCTCGGTCGTCATGTCCCTGCTTGATAAAGCAGAAACCATAAAGTGCACCATAACACCATAAAGTGCAGGTGTGTTCATATTGGTTTAGGAGAGATTGTATTTGGGGCTTCACTGATTATTACTGTGCTTACCACGCATACATTACTAGATGGTATTAGAATAGTAAGGTATGTCTAGTGTGACCGAAGATATCATCCACGGAGTAAAGTTAGATATGAGGTTGAAGGAAAATGGTAACGAAGAACTGACGTTTCACTTGTTTCAAAAAATAATCTGCCAAAACGTGAGATAGGACTGGTGAGATTAAAGGAACTGCCCATAGCCCTTTAATCTGCTACTCAGGTAAATCAGCATATAAGAATTGAAGAGTCTCCTGATGTGGCATGTATTGAATATGGATATATCCATTAGTATATGAGACGGGTAGGAAGTAACAACTTCTGAATAATACTTCTCCTTGGGATATAAATGTCATTAATGCTATAAAAGGATACTACAAGAAATGAGCGTACACAATCAAAGCAGCAGATGCACCAGCCCAAATGTCACAAGGGTCACCAAGGCTAGCATCCATATCTTAAGCAGTGAGCTCCGTTCGAAATTCCATAGGTCTTCAAATTATTTTAATCACATTCAAATGACCAAAACAACAACATCGAGAATTAGCTTATCATCCTCCAGCAAAACAGCGAAGTATTTTTTTAGACAAAAGTCAGAAATACTAAATAATATCCTTAGCAGGCATAAAGTAGACGTTATTGCAATACAAGAAATTCATCATGCCAATTAGGAAAATATGAAGATATCCTTCTGATTAGGCTCACCTAATTTCCTTGAGACAAAAACGGGACAATGGGATCGCAAAAACCGGACGGGAGTTATATAAAATTCTGTATTCATGAAAAAGTAAGAAAATAAAAAAGTTTTATTACATAAACATATTGCGCATACCGATAATCTACTTCAGTTTTAGTTTCAAGTTTATGCTACACGTTATTTTTGCCAAGTCTTTGGCAGCAACCAAAATTGGTGTTTGTGTTATCTGCATAGAAAGCAACAATTTTGCAAATTTGTCACTTACTTCCTCAACATAGCACACTGTTGGTCGGATGTTTCACCAGATAAGGAAATAGGGTCTTTAATTTTGTCTTCAACACCATAATTTGGCAACAAAGTACCGCCCAACAACCGGAAAAAGTTTGATGCCTTTTTTGTTTGATACATCTAAACTGACCTCATAATAGAGGATTCGACCTCATTCGAATCCTCTATTACTTCTCCCAATATGTAAAAAAAAAAAAAAATCAGCTAACACCTTTTTATTCCCGTATATACGGGAGTAGGCGAGGCCATTTAGCCCTATCTAACTTTTGGAGACTGAGTGGGCAGTTCAATCTCCACTGGTACCCAATCAGAGACAGATGGCCCAAGGCTATCACTAATTAAGCGGTACGCAGTGAAGAGAGACGGCTCAAATGTGCCGCCATCTCGTGGTCTCTTACCCTAACACAATATATTTTTAATGTCTGAAATAATGTGGGTTCTACGGTCGATTTTCTTCAGTTTACAGGACGAAAAACCCGAGTTTCCGGGAGGAAAAACCTGCTTGCCCGTGCCAGAGATTGACTAACTCGGGAACCGGTCGAAAAAAGGCTTAGAAAAATTTCCTCTAGTCGCCGACTAGACTCGAAACCAAGACTTCCTTCGTGCGGCCTAGCGCGGTGGTGTGCAAACGCCACATCCACTGAGCTACACAGGCTCGCCTCATATGTATGATGATAAAACGTTGTTAATTATTGCATCTGATCTGGGACGTGCTGAAGAAAATTCTGGTTCATAAATTTTATTTATCAATGTCGACAAGCAGTCATTTGAACGAAAATTGGCCGTGATGCACAGTATGATAAGCAACAAAAGCTCTATTTGCTACAATTTTATCGCCATCACGTATCACCATGAACGAGCTGATGTTGTTAACTGAAGTCAAAGTCTTTTAAGCATCCTTATGTTTCTGGCTACGGAAAAGTTGGTTGATGTCACTTCTGCCTCCATGAACAACGAGAAAATGGACATTACAATGTTGGCATACCACTTTTGTTCCATCGCTAATTTGAATTCTTACTGGAGATCATCATTAAAACTGCAGTTTCGCCTCTTTGACATTGTAAGGATAAACTTAAAGCTTTAAAAATTAAGACTTAAAGCTTTAAAAAAATTTGAAATTTAAACCACTGGCATTGAATAATAAAGCCATCGGTTAGCATACAGGCAAACAAAAACTAACGCTACAGCAGAACAGACGCCGCGTCTGAGACACGTAAGTGTTGCCGACATGTGTTTTATATTTTCTCTGAATAAATCACTACTGATATCGGTATTTAGTATAGAACAATGCAACTTACAATACGATTATAATCTCCAGAATGAACAACTTTCCCATACCCGACGGAATCTCAGGAAAGAAAAGCAGACAACATTCATTGGAATGAATGTTCAATTCCAACTACAATTGATATTGAGGTATGAAAGATTCACTAAACCCTTCAAAGCATCTAACAGACACATCTCATATGAATCAGAACGACCTCTACAGCATGCTGGTCAATCAATCGAAAATAGTATTTTCCTGGCAGAATACGAACAACAGAACCATTCAGACACTGCTTCTCTCCTCTCAAGGTTCATCATCTAAGGACCTTAAGAAAGTCTCATTGGCACAATGAAAACGTGGTCGCTGCTTTGCTGACTGGGAATTATCAGATAACCCCATACAGAGGGAAAGGAAACCCGAATGATTTTGCAAAAATCTTAGAACAAAAAAACTAACACGATACCAAGAAGACAGCTATCTCCTCTATATAAAAATATTTTCTCATCGTGTCCTTTGTACACAGCATACTCTGATCAAGTAACCCGAGATAAAAATAATGAGGCGTCAAACTAACAAAAACAGTAGAGTTCATGGCCTTGATGTCATACTTCCTGATTTCCTTATCTTTGCCTAAGAGCAAAAACCTGGATATCTGATTTTTTTTCTCCTTGATAATTACTGTTGCATAACTTAAGACTATTTGCCGTTAATCAAATTCACTACTCAAAACAAGCAGGGGATATTTTAGTTTCTGTCAGATAATTATAAATGTCTGCAAATAATTATAACTATTGAGTACTTTACACATTAATAAATATTTCTTACTTATGGATAGGGTGTAATTGATCAGATATTGTTTAAATAATCGATATTTATTACAATTTTAACAAATTATACATTTTACCGTGAAATAGGTTTACCAAGAATAACAATAAGAATAGCCAAAAACGCTTTCATTAATTTTTAATAGGACGTATGGTCTCCATTAATAGCCAAAACAGAGGTACATCTTGATTGCATGGACCAGAGAAAATGATCCAACAGTTCTTGTGGGATATTCCCCAATCTTCTGTGAGAGCATTTTCGATCCCTTGAAGCGATCGTGGTGGCACCAGTCGAGCAGAAACGTACTTACCTAAAGCATCCCAAGCATGCTCGATTGGATTACAAACCAATGAACAGGCAGGCCAGTCCAATCGTTTAATACCTTCTTCCTCAAACAACTCTTGTACCAAATTTGCATGGTGAAGACAAACATTGTCATCCACAAAACTGAATTTTTGGCCAATTGCAGGAGCTGCAGCAGCATATGAACGAAGTATAGGTTCCAAAATCTCATCGCGATACCTTTGGGCTGTTATGGAACGGTTTCTGATAAAATAGAGATCAGTATGGCCACCTATACTTATTCCAGCCCATACCATCAAACTCCCACCTTGATGTTGGGGTCTTTCACGAACAAACTGTGGATTATTTCTTGTTCCACTCACGCTATATCAAGAAAGTCGGTTATCTGGTTTCAGAATGAATCTGGACTCGTCACTAAAAAGTACACGAGCCCAATCCTCATTTGTCCAATTGCGGTGTTCCTGTGCTCAAATTCTTTGGGCTCTTTCGTGATTTGCAGTAAGTAGAATGCAAACCATTGATCTTCGAGCATATAAGTCTATGCCATTAAGACGATTTCGTACTTCTGTGTCGATACTAGCCTCCCTGTTGATGCGGCAAGTTCGCTTCAAAGTTGTGTTGCGTTAAATGTTCCATCTCTTCTGGCAATTATCGTTTATAGTAATTATCGCTTGGAGTACTTCATGATGGGCAACCTTGACCTTGTCTTTGGAATCACTTTCCCGTCTGCCGAAAGAGATTCCAAAGTCCCAAAATTACGCTTTGAGATACACGAAATGCTTGAGCGACAACTGGATGTGTTTGTTCAGCTTCTAATCGACCAATGGCTCTTCAAACCATGGATTTCGAGTTATCACGTTGCTCTGCCATTTTTAACAAAATAATGGATGGAAGGTGATAAAAGTTTACAATCGAAGTGATAATTATGACTGTGGAAGTGAGCGCAACAAGCCACGCTTTTATATCCTCCCACATGCTAATATGGCTAAGACACTTTTCGACAAGTCTTAACATGATTTTGTACGAGTTTGCGTGTTCTACACTGTTGTACATTAAGAATGTTTTTAAATAAATGTGATATAGCCTGTGTAGCTCAGTAGAAGTGGCGTATACACGTATCACGTATCACGGAAGGTGGGCAGAAAAAATACACAGGCTCTGCGCTACATACATCTGGGGTTCTCAGTATGAACCCATGCGCAGATCAACACTCTTCCATGAAGTTGAAGCTGGAGGTTTAGCATTGCTAAACATCCATCTTAAAACTCTCATCGGCAGGGCAATAACAGAAGCCCGAGCACACACAAAAACCTATCATGCCTATGCGGCAACATTCTTACAAAAGTGTTTGCCGCATAGGTTTATAAGCTCACTTCCAGATATAACAAAACCAAGCCCGAGAATGTTCAAAGAAATAGCCGAAGGGTACACATATATAATGAAACACTCAGATACCGAAAACTTACTGACAACCAAACCAAGAAAACTATACAAAACATTAAGTCAAGTGACATTCCCGCCTCCCCAACACAGGGAAATAAGAAAAGGAGAAATCAGGCGAAGTCCGGTGCTTAACAAAGTTTTCCGACTTCCAATATCACCGAAATACAAAACATTCTTCTATAAAGTACATCATGCCTGTCTCCCCACAAAATGTGGTGTGTAGCAAAAAAAATCCCATTACAAGGCCCAGCGAAGTGTCATTTCTCTCCCAACCCAGAAACAATATATCATATTATGATGTTCTGTAGCAAAACGTCCACAGTATGGAACACCATACAGAAACTCCTACATAAGACACAACCATTCTCTGAAAACACATTAGTTTGGTTGGAAGACCAAAAAATGAAAAAAACAGAACCAATAATCATAATAATAACAATGTATGGAATATAGTCCCACAGATGTGACAAAATACACGGAAGAGACACCAGACCAAACATACTTGCAAAAATTAACAATTATTTAAAGGAAATTATCATAAACTACACAAACCAAGAGCATAACAACACAGCAATGGAAGAAGCTCGGCCTAATTGAAGAAGGAGAAGAAGAAGAAGAAGGAAAAATAAAACTTATACCGATAATGGAACCCCCGTAGTTAGTGGTAAACAATAATGATAACCCACTATCTGAACAAAAAGCATAATCCCAGACAAAGGTGCTATTAGCGTAGGCCCATTCGCCACAATGAGAGGAATAATGACAAGATATCAAATCTAATAAAAAAATAAAATAAAAATAAATTAATTAAAAATGAAGTGTATATATATATATATATATATAATTAAAATAAATAAATAAATAAACGTTTAAAAAATATAGGTACGCCTATATGTAAGGGATAAGAATGTTATATATATGTATATCTAATTGTGTAAGGGGGAAAAAATGGAAATGTAAATAGCAAATTACTCCTTAAGATAAGTCAATACTACTCTAGTAATAAATATGTAGATTAAGATATATTACCACAAATATGTATATGTTCTTGTATATACAGACACAAGGACGATAGATATGTCAATTGTAAGAAGTGCAGATAACATAAGTTCATAACATGATACTAACCCAAAATGTTAATAGAATATATTATCCATTTATATACCTGTAACTAATTCTGCAATTCAGAAAACGCTGTATATAAGAAATTACAGATTTACCTCTTAAGTTAAGCAAACAACATAATGTTAAAGCAAGATGGAATTCTTTTTGTAAAAATAAGAGTGCCTACAAAAAAATAAAATCTGCATGAGATATAGAGATACTACCAAAATATATGCATATATAAATGTAAATAAAAACATAAGAAATGCATGTATTTTAAGAATAAGATGCGCATTTAAATTAAGTTAATAAAATAATCATCCAAAATATGTGAACAAAGATATAAAATGAAGATATATGTCAAACGAATTGTACATATGGAAAATGTCAATGCTAACATATATATGTATGTATATATATATATGTATATATGTATGTGGATGTGTATATATATGTATATATGTATGTGGATGTATATATATATATATGTATATATGTATATGGATGTATATATGTATATATATATATATATATATATATATATAAACGAGAATAGATTGATCTGATAATGGAACTTATAAATAGACTGAAATCACTATGTAACATATGTCAACAAAAATAAGCTCAAACAATTCAATAGGACAATAAGGAAAATAGAAATTGAGCATGTGATGTCGTATCTTATTTAAACAGTGATTGTAAAACAAATGTCATAAGTATATTGTAACGAGTAAATGAAAATGCCTGATAGAATTAGCAGCCTATGTACAAATTGTAAATAGCTGTATATATATTTATTTTTAAATGTACAAAGCTGCTGCTGTTGATACAAATAAACTCATTAGAAGTAGCCTCAAGAAATGTAAATCAAAATGCCAATTAGAATAAGCATTCTATGTACAAATGTATATGTATACATTTGTACATAAAAATATACTCAGTAGAAGTGGCGTTTGCACTTTACAGCGCTTGACCGCACGATGAAAGGCGTTCGAATCTAGTCACCGACTAGAGGAACTTTATCTAAGCCATTTCTCGACCAATTCCAGAGTTAGTCGATCTCTGGCAAGGGCTAGCGGGTTTTTCCCTCCGGAAAGTCGGGTTTTTTGTCCCGTAAACTCAAGAAAATCGGCCGTCGAACCCACCCTATTTTCAGACATTAAAATATATTGTGTTAGGGTTAGGGACCACCAGATGGTGGCACTTACTAGCCGCCTTCTTCACTGCGTGCCGATTAATTAGTGATAGCCTTGGGCCAGCTATCTCTGATTGGCTACCAGCGGAGATTGAACTGCCCACTCAGTCTCCAAAAGTTAGATAGGGCTTAAAAACGGCCTCGCTTACTCACTATACAGGAAGAAAAAGGCGTTAGCTGATTTTTTTTTAAATAAATGTGTTACATTTGTAAATTATTTTTATAACTTTCTAACTTACAAGAAAACCAAAATATCCCCTAATTGTTTTGAGCAGTTTGAGAGCCTGTGTAGCTCAGTGGATGTGGCGTTTGCACACCACCGCGCTAGGCCGCACGAAGGAAGTCTTGGTTTCGAGTCTAGTCGGCGACTAGAGGAAATTTTTCTAAGCCTTTTTTCGACCGGTTCCCGAGTTAGTCGATCTCTGGCACGGGCAAGCAGGTTTTTCCTCCCGGAAACTCGGGTTTTTCGTCCTGTAAACTCAAGAAAATCGACCGTAGAACCCACATTATTTCAGACATTAAATATATTGTGTTAGGGTTAGAGACCACGAGATGGCGGCACATTTGAGCCGTCTCTCTTCACTGCGTACCGCTTAATTAGTGATAGCCTTGGGCCATCTGTCTCTGATTGGGTACCAGTGGAGATTGAACTGCCCACTCAGTCTCCAAAAGTTAGATAGGGCTAAATGGCCTCGCCTACTCCCGTATATACGGGAATAAAAAGGCGTTAGCTGATTTTTTTTTTTTTTTTTTTGTTTTGAGCAGTATATGATAGCCTTGCGAAAGCCCAATAAGTCAACTGATGATCCTAATAATT
This sequence comes from Typopeltis vanoorti, assembly GCF_054136105.1. Classification (NCBI taxonomy): domain Eukaryota; kingdom Metazoa; phylum Arthropoda; class Arachnida; order Uropygi; family Thelyphonidae; genus Typopeltis; species Typopeltis vanoorti. The sequence continues at coordinate 64,911,489 of NC_143569.1, forward strand.
ATCGTTCTGCAGCATTCTGCACTTCATATAAACATTTTGAAGGATTATCCTCTTGAGAATTTCTCCGAAAATATAAGCCATCTTATCCAATTAACAGAGTGGATTTAGATTTGAACCTGAGACCAGGTCTGTGTACTCAGAAGCCACATGGAAGCTGGATATCAAAATGACTTAAAATCATGTTCTGCCTTTATCAACCTAATATCAACCTAGGACACCATATGGAGGAGCCCGTGTAGCCAGTAGAAGTGGCTTTTGCACTCTACGACGCTTGATCCCATGAAGAAAGTTAGACGGCTAACACTTGTTAGCCGTCTGTTCGAATCAGAGGAACATTTTCTAAGCCCGTTCTCTACCAGTTCCCGAGTTAGTCGATCTCTGTGCGGGCAAGAGGGTTTTTTCTCCCGGAAACTCGGGTGTTTCGTCCTAAACTCAAGAAAATAGGCCGTCTAATTTACACTATTTTCAGACATTAAAAATATTGTGTTAGAGTTAGGGACTACGAGGTGGCGGCACTTGCTAGCCGTCTTCTTCACTGCATACCGATTAATTAGTGATAACCTTCGGCCAGCTATCTCTGCGGGAGCAAAAAAGGCATTAGCTGATTTTTTATTTTTTGACACCATATGGAAGAAACGCTTACCGTATAAAATATTCGAAATAAAAAATGCTAAAACTACTAGAACAAATGTTCTCCAATAGGAAAATAAGATTTCATCTTAATTCACAAAAATAAAACATTTATTCAACATCGAGGACTCCCGCAAGAACCTGTCTTAGCCCCAGCTCTATTTAACCTGTTCACAAGTGGCATCCCTCCAACAGTTAGTCGGAAGTTCGTCAATGCTAACCACATCGACGTTCATCAACGCTAAGGGCACCCAATATAATACCTTCCAATGCCTCGAAGAAAGAGTGAACAAAGTTTTGCACTCACCAAAAAACTACTTCAAAACCACCAGGGCATTTCTCCTAACCACAGAAAAACGTTTTTCATCTTTCCAACTAAATAACTAAGAAACCCATAGAAAAGTAAAGATAACCTTCTGAAACAGGGCTGTATTCCATGATACTGGCCCCTGCTACCTTGGTGTCATAACTCATCGCAGCCTCACATACTAACAGTATTTGGGAGAAAAAGCTTATTTAAAAATATCTGCAGACACATCATAAGCAAACTCAAAGGCATATATCAGGGTTTATAATGCTTTAGCGTTTAGAACAGCAGCTCTTGGTCTTCCAGGCGGAAGAGTACTTCTCACCACTTCGGCGCTGAAGTCACAACAGTATCTCATAAACAAATAGCTCAACATAATAACAAGAACTGTCTCTGGCCCTTAAGGTGTAATCGTCTCCAATGGTACACTGACATTTTTCAGTAATCTTGAGTTTCCACTAGCCAGATAGAATATCTGTCTGGTGTAAACACAAAATAATAATACCCTGGGCGGGTAAAGCTGTGGAATGAACTACAAATTGCAAAACACATCCGATCACAGTTTCTGTATTCGAATCTCCAGGATATAGTCTATCTCGATATCTCTGGAGATAGACTACATGATTGAGCTAAACACTTTTAAAACATATCATGCCACTGTGTCCAATTAGTGCATCTAAGGGGAATTTCGCAGTCATTCTTTTACATATCTGGTGCTGTGAAGACGATGTACCATATCACTGATGACTGCTCCACAGGCTCCTTTCGAGGAGGCCTCAGGAACTTGCGCTTATTATCGATAGTCAAATGAACTACCTATCTGTATATATTTTTTCATTAATTTCTTATATGTTTACCCATACGCAAAATAAATAATCACCTTCAATAATATTTAAGTTAGAAATCACGATAAAAAGTCGATATGTACTGCTGTTGAGGTGTTATACTATTGAGGTTTGAATATAAAACATTTCTGGCATGATATTTGATGACTTTTCTTGATTAAACCTTTCTGGTTTGACAATGAGCTTTGGACGGATTTGACGTTAAATAAGAAATTGATTTCGACGGAATTAACGTTAAATAAGAAAATGCATAATAACAAACCATGTCTTGTATCCACAAGGTGCTATAAATTGATTATATCTGCCTCCCTCACTTCAAAAATATGGAGGATGTAGACTTTTATAAGTCAAGAAAGCAATAGAAGTAAATAGAGCTCTAAATGATTACATCAAACTAAGCATAGAAAAGCTCATAACTGAAGCTCACAAAGAACAGATAGTAAATGTGGTAGATTCCAAACGAGGATGAGAAGAAACAGAGGGCCAAATGTTCTGAAGGTTGGAAAAATAAAACACCCAAAGAGCACAAGTTGAAGACCATTGAAGGAAAAGTTGATGGTATGAATCGAAAATGGCTTCAGAAGGGAGGAGATATTCAAAAAAGGGACAGAAGAATTGTTGCTCATGAACAAGTATTATTAAAAAGGTGCAGATTGAAAAGATCAATACTGATAACGAATGACTAGTATGCAAAGATAAAGACGAATCAACATACCATCTGATAAGTACTTCGAATAATATTGCTTAATCAGAATATAAACAAAAGCTCTGCGATTGAACTTTGCATAAAATAGAGTCTAACTTGAAGAATCCTATGAGAATATAAAACTGAAAAAGTTATTGGGAATGAAAAAATTAATGGACTTTAAAATTGATACAAACAAAAATCTGGAAAAAAATACGCACTATATTACTATAAATGCAAACAGCAGCATATAAATTTATCGAGGTTTATTACAGTAGAGCAGAATTTAAAAGAGTACGAAAATTTCAAAAAAAAAAATTAGAGATTTTCTATTGGAATTCAATGAATTTGTTACAACAGAGTCGTTCCAATTGTAATGTGTGTGTGTGTGTGTGTGTGTGTGTGTGTGTGTGTGTGTGTGTGTGTGTGTGTGTGTGTGTGTGTGTGTGTGTGTGTGTGTGTGTGTGTGTGTGTGTGTGTGTGTGTGTGTGTGTGTGTGTGTGTGTGTGTGTGTGTGTGTGTGTGTGTGTGTGTGATAGAATTAACGAAAAATTTATGAAACAACTAAAAAAGCTCATATGCACAAATATATATCTATCTGAACTCCTGAAAACGGCATTATGAGGAGGATCTTACCTTCCAGCAAATGCTAGTCAACTTTTAGGCTTTACAGTAAGACTACAAATGTTAGTCGAAGATAGCGGTGTTTTGTCGCTTTTTTTGTACTCTTTCACTGTGAACTCAGTTCAGGGAATGTAGGAATATTAAAATTATAACAAATTTTAAGATTTTAAATAATTTGTTCTATGAAACACTAAATTTATTATGAAATTATCATTACATAGCATAAACTGACTAATGGCATCTGTATGCAGACAGTTTTTTAAAACCATGTGTTGCGGTACAATACTGTATTTCCAGTGAACTTAAAGAAAGAAAGTATTTATTTTATAATATGTTGAAAGGGCATGAAAGCAGTTTTCTTAATATTTTGTTATTATTATTATTATTATTATTATTATTATTATTATTATTATTATTATTATTATTATTTTTATTTGGAAGTAGACGCAACAACTTCCAAAAATTCATGGAATATACCGACAACATTAAGCAAACATGAGCTACACTTAACGAATTAGTAACTCGAAAAAAGAAAACTTCAGCACAAGATTTTATTGCAAAAAGCTTCGGTCAGGACACAAACCAAGAGGAACTAGCAGACTCATTCAACTATGCTTTCACAAACACTATCACATAACTCACAAAAGACAAACTATCAACGAAAAACTACCGACACAAAGTCAACAAACGATGTATTTTCCACCGGTAACAAAACAGGAACTGAAAGAAGCACTCCTACAACTGAAACCAAAGACCACTCCAGGAATAGACAAAATAAAACTCACAGACCTTATAATACACTTCCACACTTTGAACAAATAAATCCAATACTTTTGAAACTCATGAACATAATATTCGACACAGGCATTATTCCACAACAACTAAAACTGCGAATCATTACGCCAATATACAAACACAGCAAAAGAAACGATACTCAGAACTACAGACCAATAGCTACAGTACCTGTCATCTCAAAGATTCTAGAAAAATAACACACACCAGACTACAGAACTATTTAAAGAAGTACAACATCATCCAACAAAACCAATACGGCTTTCAGAAAACAAAAAAAGCACCATCCCTTTATTAGAAGACATTGCTGACACAATAAACAAACCTATCGACAAAAACAAGTACGCCGTCCTTATACTGCTGGACCTAACCAAAGCATTTGATACACTTAAACATGACATACTACTCACCAAACTATACTCAATAGGTATAAGAGGAACACTACATATATGGTTCAAGAACTACCTCTCAAACAGAACACAAGTAACAAAAATAGGTACATGTCACAGTCGGGGTATACAAATAAAACACGGTGTACCTCAAGGTGACATATTAGCACCCACTCTATTCACCATATACTGTACATTAACGATGTTCATAACATATCAATAAAAATTCAAATATTTCAGTACGCAGATGACACTGCACTACTAATAATCCACTCAGACATCAACACGACTCTCTGCAAAGCACAACAAGACCTAAATGAAATCACAAACATACTTCCACCAAAACGCAATTCTAATCAACGGCACCAAAACACAGATGTTGATAATACAAAACCCAAGAATCATACGCCCCGCATCACTATCGACACACTGTCACATATACCGCTGCATTAATAACAAAAATACCTGCCAATGTCCCGAAATCAAACCTGTAACACATGCAAAATACCTTGGTCTCTCTATATAAATTCCCACCTTTAGGATAAAACATATAGAATACCTACACACCAAACTCCGGATCATCGCCGCAAAACTCTTCCAAGTTAAAGACATTATTCCATCCAACATTAAAAAAAAACTCCTATATCACGGTATCTGCGAATCCCTACTCAGATACGGAATAACAGTCCATGCAAACACATCAAACAGCCACCTAACAAATTTAGAAACATTACACAGGAAAATCGTGTGAACAGTGATCTGGACACCTTACACGCAATAACCAATATCCGACCATCACATGGCGACACACAGAATCCTGAGCATTTAAAACCTGAAACACTACATGACATTAACAAGGAATTACTTCAGCAATACCTATCGAAACAACAGAGGCACATATCGTATAACACGACCTACAACAACCCTCTACATCCCTACACCTTTCAACAATTTACGGTTCTTCGTGAGATCACATCAGATACCCACGCAACTCAACAACCTACCAAGAAATATAAAACACATAGAAAACTACAGAACAATAAAACACGAACTCTGGAAAATATACCAACAAAGTTAATATACCATTAACGCTGATATACACATCACAAATCACCAGCATCAAATGCCAACATCCCATAAACAGTAGCAACAACATAAAGAGTGAAGCCTAAATCCTACAGTCTTCACAAAAGCTAACCCAAGCTTCGAAGTATGTGGAATTAACTCGCCTCACTCAACCACACATAATCTTTATGACCAAAGAAACAGATTATATAATAAAACAGTTAGTAAAGTATACAACAATAAAGAAGATACTGAAGAATACTTATTATTATGTGATAATATCATTAATATAATACTCTTATGTAACATGAAAAAATAAAGTAATAAATTATTCTTATAATTAAAAAATTATATAAACAAAAAAATATTATACAAAAAATTCTGAATAATCTCATTGTTAACATTAGAATAACATGTGTTGTAAATACATAATATAGAGGCAAAAAATACTATTAAAAATTTTAGTTGAAATCAATCTAGAAAATGCAGCATTTAGAGCAGAATTCTGTAAAATTATAAGTTGCAATGTCACTCAAGATGTCTATTGTATGCGTAAATGTTTTAGCAATCAATAAATTATTATTACTATTAAAATATATTATTATTATCTTTTTATCATAGAGGGCGCTGTGTAGGCATACGAACGGCTGAATGGTTGTATCGCTCGTCCCCAGTATTTTTTTATACTTTAATGTGGTTCAAACTCCTGTTGTTAAATTAAAAGTGTCACAAAGTAACTCTACTTGTCACGCTGAAGACCGTGATATAAAATTCATCGAAATCGGCCAAGTGGAACCCATATTTTTAGTGTGCTGAAAATTGAGTACAGTTCATCGTGGTCACTAATGAGCATATTTACAGTCGCCATCTTTACAGTTGCCCAAGGAAAGAAAGGTGTGCCATGAAGGGCAACAAGTGCCTGAAGGAATTATCGTCCGACGGAAGTCATTTAACCTGCAGGAAATGCCTTAGGAATCTTCCCTTTACATGTTCCGGATCTTCAGAAACAACATGGCAACGCAAATCCAATGCCAAATGAGAGGAATGGAAATGCTTCTGCAGAAGGAACAAAGAAATGTCGCCACCCACGGCGCAACTGATTACGCCGGAGGCACAATCGGATGATGAACTGAACAGGCAAAATAATACTGGTGAGTCTTATAATTTGATTTCCGTAAATTTATTACTAGAAAAAGATTCAGAGAATATAAAAGCCAGCTTAGTAGACCTTCACCAAGAACTCTTTGATAAACAGAATAAACAAATAGCAGAAAAAATTAGCGAATATGAAGAGTTTGTTAAATTTAATAATTCAAAAGTCGAAGGAGTCATAGAAACGGTAAAATACATTAAAACCAGCAATAACGCACTAACTGACACGCAACACAAATTGATAAAAGACACATCGGAACTCCGTCAAGAATTTAATTCCCTAAAACTACAATACAAAGTTTTAAACCAACAACAACATGAAGAAGACCTTGTCATAAACGGCCTTCCATAAACTGATTCCACAGAAAATCTCAGAGACGTAGTTTTAAAAGTTAGGCCATGCAATTCACATCCCCCTACAGTATAATGATATTCAGACCATAAATCGGATTCCCAGGAAGAACAAAAAACAAGGCTTGCCACGACCCGCACCAGTCATAAACCGGCTGACAAGCAAGGCTACAAGGGACAATCTCATAAAAGCCAGCAGACTGAAAAAAACAGTTGTCAAGGATTTAAATGCATCGCAAGACAATACGCCAATCTTTCTCTCAGAGTATTTAACAGCTTTCAATCAGAATCGTTTAAACCAAGCAAGAAAAGGAAAAAAATAGAAAAAAACGTATCAATTTTTGTGGATCAAAGACGGCAAAATATTCTTGAGTGAGAAAGTCACAGACTCCAAAGTCTATACAAATAAAAAGCTCGGAAGATATATCCATGTAAATGTAGGTTGCCAAAGTGAAACAAAAGACTCCAACTTAGTTCAAAAGAAGATCTCAACACAACAAAAATGAATGTGAACCATCAGATAGATGTAATCACACCAGAATACATCAGTAATTGTACTTTCGAATCGCTTGATGCATGGAAATAACACACAGTACAAGCGAGAGGTCTCTCAATCTTGCATATTAACATCAGAAGCATCCGAAAACATTGGTTATTGTTACAGACTTATCTGAGGAATTACACTGATATTATTGATTCTAACATAAATAATGACCAAGCGACTGCTTTCCAAATTCCAGGCTTCCGAAAACATAGATCATGCCGCCAAACAAAAAGAGAGGGTGGAATATTAATATTTATCAAACATAAATTAATAGCAAAAGAAACGACCTATCAGTTTGAGCATGCAGAAACCCTTTGCCTCGAAATCACTAATACCACCAACAGACAGCCTCCCATAATACTAAATGCTATTTGCAAGCCACCAAACCTAAACATGATAATATTCTTGCACGAACTCAATTGCTTGCTTTCACGCCAAGAAATATGCTCAACCAAATACCTAATGATAATTGGTGACATAAAAATAAATATTGCAAACAAAAACCAGAACAACACTGTACAATACCTAGACATGCTGGTGTACATGTTCTCTAGTACATGATGTCAACAATAACATCATGTACTAGAGAAGAAATATTCTGAAATACTATCACTACCTCCTGTCTAGATCATATAAACGTCCGAGCACCACCATACAGTTACACTGCATCAATCATGAAGTGCAATGTAGCAGACCATTACTTCACCGCTCTAAACCTGAACACCAAGACAATACCCATGCAATGTCCCACAGAAGAAAAGCGACAGAAAACAACAATAGACGAAGAAATAGTCAACAACGAAATAAGAAAAACAGACTGGGAACACCTGGCATCAGATTCAGCAGATATCTTATACAACAACATGAAACTCATACTGAAGGAAATATATAAGAAAGCTACAAAGAAAGTCAGAATTCGTTCAAAAACAACACAAAATCCTTGGATAACACAAAAATTAATCCTAGAAATACACAGAAAGGATGCTTTATGGAAAGAATTAAAGTGATATCCAAATAACACAGCTTTAAAAACTGAATATAAGATAACAAGGAATCGCCTTACAACACAAATCAGAAATCCAAAAGAAGCTACTACAGAGATAAACTAACTTCTGCACAAAACAACATGAAACAAAACTAGAATCTGATCAGTGAGATGCTAGAATGTGTTCCCAACACCACCGTCTCCGAAACCATAAAATACAGCTTCATGAAAGACGCAAAACCTATCCAACGACTAGCAAATGATTTTAACCAATACTTTGCAGACTCCATCAAGAACTGCACAGAAATATTCCCCCAATCATAAAACGTGACCCTCCACTTGGACCACAATCAAAACAGACATTATGGTTCCCAACCATAAAAGAAGCAGAACTTCTCTCTGCATCAAATCAAACCAAACAAAGGCACAGGAATTGATGGTATAAGACCTAAAGCTATATATAGCTACATGCAACTAGTTTAAGTCCTATCCTACTAAAATTAATAAATAAAATATTTAAACAGGACAGGTACCAAGTATGCCAAAGACCGCCATAATCACACCCATATACATGGAAAAAGAAATTTAATCAGCAATTACAAACCCATAGCAATATTATCAATCAAATTATGGAGGAGATCATACTGAAGAAACTCACAGCATACACAGAGACCTTTCATATTATTCCCAAAACACAATATGGTTTTCAGAAAAATAAGGTAACAACATCTCGCTTGGAAGTCTTTACAGACGTAATTAATACCGCCTTAGATAAAAACAAAATTTCCATGGTAGTTTTTTATTAATCTAACTAAAGCATTCGATACACTCACACATCAAACCTTGTTAGAAAAGCTGAGGCATGTTGGAATAGACGAGCTTATTCACAGGTGGTTTACAAACTGCCTTCAAAATAGAAAGCATATCACACGTTTCGGGTCAAACCGAAGCAGAGAGCTACCAGTAACCTGTGGAGTACCACAGGGAGCTGTACTCTCCCCAACTCTATTCAAAATTTACACCCACGATATTAATCAGCTACCACTCAAAGGTAAGATATTCCAATACGCAGACGATAGAGCAATAATATCCATCCATAATAACGCAAGCATTGCCCAAACAAATAGGCAACATGGCATAAATCTGATCATAGACTGGCTCACGAAAAACTCCATACACCTAAACTCAGAAAAGACAAAATTAATGATATTCAGAAATCCACTGACTCGACCAGTTGATAACAAATATATAACCATCCAGCATTCACTTTCCAACATAAAAAAACACACAGAACAGCAAAACCACTACAATCACTCAGGTTGAAACAATACGATACCTTGGAATTTACTTCTATGCAGATATGAACTGGAACAGCCACATAAACCATCTACACAACAAACTCCGAAGAAATAGTGGCAAACTCAACAAGTTGAAAGACATAGTTCCCATACGCCTAAAAACACTAATATACAAAGCACTATACCAAAATATACTAAGGTACGCTATAACAACGTATGCTTTCTGTGCACCCTACAAATTAAATAGATTAATGTCGCTACAGTACAAAATGATAAAACTGATCTTTTGGGAACAAAGAGAAAATAACGACCTTATATACATTGCAATGTCAGAACACAAAATACTGACAGCAAAACATTTATGTCACTATGCAGCTTTGCTAAAACATTATTTCGATGCCAACTACAGGACTGTCAGAAATATATACCGTATAACAAGACTTCAGACAACTAATTATATCACATATAAATACAATAATCATTACGGAAAGGCCACGCGAAACTTCTACACCCCAGACATGATAAACAAATTACCTTTTGAATACAGAAACCTTACAAACTACAATAGTCTGAAAAGAGCTCTAAGGATATACTATGAACAAGAAACACGCACCCAAAATACCATACGAACTTAACGAAACACAATATATTCGCTCAGGCTTCCACTTCAGCGACGCATCAATACAGGTATTGTATGTATGTATGTATGTGCGTGCGCGCGCGTGTGTGTGTGTGTGCGTGCGCGCGCGTGTGTGTGTGTGCGTGCGCGAATTTCTCAAACATAGATTTCGTAGCTTCCCAACACAGCAAAAAAATAAATAAATAATAACCAACCGGTGTCATCCTCAGATAATCTTACATATAAACTTCGAGGATGAAAGCAGAGAAATTATTTCTAATCCAAGATGTATCATATGTAACCAAATGCATGTAATGTACGTATCACATGTAAACCAATGTATGTATGTATTATATGTAAACAAATGTAAGTAATCTATCATATGTAATCAAGTGTATGTAATGTATGTAATAACTGTAACAAAAGTATGCAATATAGAGTGATTATATTCATTGATATTGTATATACAGAGTGACAAATTGCAAAGAAACATCTGTAATAATCATCATTATGAATATTATAATAATATACGTTGTAAACAGTTATTGTTATTATTGTTATTAAAAAAAACTTTATGTACGAGAAAGTATTTGTTATGCATAATTGTGTTCATATAATGTATGATTTATCTGAGAAATAATAAAATGTTAAAAAAAAAATTATACAAGCATCACCATGGAGTACAAAGCCTCATTGGAGTGATCCATTATTCACACTGAAGACATTATCAGACATTAAATATCATACCTCTAATTAAACTCAGTCTGTGATGAAACGCCTCTGGCAACCCATTCACTACTCTCCAAGCTAAAAATTATTCCCAACAACTTTCCTAACCACGCTCTTACACAATTTCCAATGGTAACTTCTTATTCTCTTCCTTCCTGTCGTGTACTGAAAAAAAGCTTCAGCTTCAGTGTTATTTCTATAAAATCCTTTTAATAACTTATATACATATATTATGTCTCCTCTTTTTCGCATATCATCTAGTTTTTGAAGCCTAACCCGCTAATATCTTCTCATAGGGATTAGACCAAGAAGAATCTTTGTCAGTCGTCTCTGGATCCTCTACACTATTTCTTCATCTACAAGGAATCCGGGTGTCCAGATCTGTGCGCAGTAGTCCTAATGCGGCCTTATTAAAGCCTTACGTAGGAATACAATAACCTCCCTGTCTATGCGTGTAATTGCGATCTTCTACAAGAACGTCATATGATGTGCTGTTTTGGTTACCTTCGTTATATTATTATTATTATTATTATTATTATTATTATTATTATTATTATTATTATTATTGTTCCGGGAAACTCCAAGAAGTCGACAGACTCATCGAGGGAGGCCCTAACATTATGTCAAGAACAACTATTCAACATTCACACAGTATCTATCATACCTTGCCTTGAACTCATTCACGGTCGTAGCACAGACAACAGACTCTGGAAGCTTATTCCACTCATTCACCACTCTCCAAGTAAAAAACCTAGCTCTAACACCCTTGTCAACCACGCTCTTGCACAGCTTCCATGCATTACCCCTAGTCCTCCCACCACCAGTCATATTTTCAAAAATATCTTCTGGATCAATCTTATAAAAACCCTTCAGTAAATTGAATGTCTCAATCATATCACCCCTCCTTCGCCTATCGTCCAATTTCTGCAACCCACAAATCTTCAACCTATTCTCATAAGGTTCATTCCACAGACCTGCTATCATCTTGGTCACTCGTCTCTGGACCCTCTCCACTTCCTCCCCATCACGAATAAACCCTGGCCCATAACTGGTCACAGAAATCCAGATGGGGTCTTATCGTGGCTCGACAGAGGAACAACAACTTGTTTGTCTCTGCATGTTAAAGTATTTTTCAGACGCCAAGTGATTTGGTGAGCTGTTTTAGTCACTTTTGCAATGTTCCCCCTAAACTTCAACTCCCTATCCACCAACACTCCCAAATCCCTGGCCTCATCAATCTGCTGGAGTACGGTTCCACCAATGCGATATACTGCTGCTATTCTTTTCACCCCAAAGTGCATAACCTTACACTTTGCTACATTAAACTGACATCCATTTTTCCTAGCCCAGTCCTCCAAACTATCCAAATCATCCTGTAAAATTTTGACATCCTGTACACTCACAATTGCTCTACCCAACTTTGCATAATCAGCAAACAAGTGAACACTTCCTCTCAAATCCTTTCCAATATCATTGATGAACAAATTGAAAAGCAGTAGTCCAAGAACAGAGCCCTGCGGCACTCCACTAGTCACAAGACGTCTTTTAGACTCCACTCCTGAATAAACCACTCTCTGGTATCTCTCCTTCAACCACCCTCCTATCCATCTCACCAACCCTATATCTATCCCCATCTGCTCCAGTTTACTGATTAGGGTTCCATGTGGTATCCTATCAAAGGCCTTGGCAAGGTCCAGTAGTATTACTGTAAACCCATTACCCTTATCCAGTTCAGCCGTCACTGTGTTATAAAAAGTGAGCAAGTTACTGAGGCATGATCTACCCTTCACAAAACCATGTTGTGCCCAATACAATATCCCATTTTCATCTATCCAATCCTGTATTCTTTTCTTGACTAATTTCTCTAAGACCTTGACAATGATTCCTGATATGCTAATCGGTTGGTAATTTACAACGGCAGTCTTGGAACCACCTTTATGCAGTGGAACTATTTTCCCCTCTCTCCACTTGTGACTAACCCAGACCCGAGATTCAAATTAAACAAAATGGTCAAGGGTACTGACAATTCTTTAGCTGCTTCTCGTACAACATGAGCTGGTATACCATCCAATCCCACAGATGTATTGACATTGAGGTTATGCAATAGACTACTCACCTCCACTTCATTCACCACAATTCCCGTATAATCTACTGGTTTATTCGTTTCTGCAATGTCACCACCTGGATGATATATTCTTGCAAAGTGCTCACTCAGTAACTCAGCTATCTCAACTGATTCAGTTACCTACCTACCATCGGCATTCTTTAAAATCATTCTGCCATGTACATTTTTCCTTTTACTTGCTACATATCTAAAAAACTGTTTAGGATTCTCTTTAGCCTGCATGGCCAATGTTCTTTCGTAATCCTTTTTTGCTTTCTTACCACACTCGTCACCCTTCTGGCCTGCGCTTTATACAGTTCAGGTGCCTGCCGATCACTTTTCTCCTTAAATTCCCTCCATAGTTGTTTCTTTTTTTGGAGCTCAAGCTTAATAGTGTTATTCATCCATTTAACCCCTACTTGATTTATTATTCGGACTCCAGGTATACAGTCAGCCATTACTTCATGCAAGCATTTCTTAACTACCTCCCATGCACTATCAACTTCTAGTCCTTGCAGTTGTACATGCCATGGCACTGAGCCAATCAAACTCCTAAGCTTGTCATACTTTCCAGCCCGATAATTCCACATGTACCCTGTCTTAATTGAAAATTCTACACCTTTAGCCACTTCCCAAGTCAAGACCCTATGACCACTCTCACCGATAGGTGGCAATGTGGTCATATTTGTTACAGCCAAATCCTCAGATGTAATTACTAGGTCAAGCACTCTCTGACCCCTAGTATTTTCCATTACATGCTGTCGCAGATAGTTATCCCTTAATAACCGCATAAAATCCAATTCCTTCCTCCCGTGTGTACTCTCCTCACTCCAATCAATGCGACCATAGTTGAAATCTCCCATAATAATCACCCTCCTTCCACTCATTTCTTCTATTTGCTTGTGCATACTGTCATCACCATCTTTTCCATCACCTGGTCTATAGCAGCACCCAATTGTATATTTAGTTCTGCTAGCCACAATCTCACACCAAATGGCCTCAAATGTGCTCTTTTCTCTATCCTGCAATTCAACTTCTATTCTCCTTGGCTGTAGCTCATCAGCTATCATCAACAATACTCCTCCCCCCCATTTTATTCTCTCTGTCATTCCTGAACACACTATACCCATCACATTCAATCCCACTAGCTATATCATCTACAGTCAGCCATGTTTCACTAATACCAATAACCTGTGGTCTGGAAGTGCCAACCATGACCAAAAAACTCTTCCTTCTTGTTCCTAATACTTCTAGTATTAATGTACATGAATATAAGACCCCCATTAGCCCCAACCCTACCTTGATGTCTTATATTAACTATCCCACTCTGATTTGTTGTCCTTATTTGCTCTGGCATATTATATTCATTCTTACATTCAACTGCCTCTCTAAGGACTTTATCACCCCTCTTTCTACTGTTTGCTAGTGTCTGCAGTCTACAAATTCTCAATCTGTCTTCATAATCAGTATTCCACAATCCTGATTCATTTTTAACACTTTCCTTTGCACTCTCTCCACAGTATCAGAATCACAATAGAAACCAGGAGAACAGACCTGCGCACAAAGGGCTAAGTGAGGTCTTATCAAGGCCTTCTAAACAGGCAAAATGACATCCTTATCTTTACATCTAAAGATAAGGATGTCAGCGATAAAGAACCAAGAGGCTATTTTTTTCCTGCTGTTTAAATTAAGTTAAGGGGATAATAAATCAATTTAAAATAACGTGGGATTTATTATCCCCTTAACTTAATAAGGATGTCAGCATTGAAATTACCTTTTGATTTGTATTTGCAATCTTTGCTACAAGGCCCTTGTACTTCAACTTGCTATCCACTAACACTCCAATATGCCCTAGTCTGATCAGTTTCTTCTAGCATTATCCTACCAATATAATATGACACTGGATATCTAATCCCACCAAATTGCATAAGTTACATTTTCTGACATTGAATATCCATTTCCTCATACCCACAATTTCAGACTATTCAAATCATTCTGTTAGTACTGCATTTCTAATTACCCTACCTATCTTTGCATCATTAGTAAATAGAGGTATGTCGCCTATCAATTCCTTCCCATTATCATTAATGTACAGATTGAATAACTTATCTAGCTCAATGAATCATTCTGTTAGTACTGCATTTCTAATTACCATACCTATCTTTGCATCATTAGTAAATAGAGGTATGTCGCCTATCAATTCCTTCCCATTATCATTAATGTACAGATTGAATAACTTATCTAGCTCAATGGTAACATTATTATAGAATGTAAGTAGCTAAACATGACTTTCCCTTAATAAACCCATGCTGTTCATTTCAAAGTAGAGATTCAGTATCAGCCCATTTCTGAATGCGAGCCCTAACCAATTTTTCCAAAATCTTCACCACCACTCCTGAGATACTGATTGATCAGTAGTTGGATATATCGGTCTTCGTCTTTGTACCACACTTGTGCAATGGGATTACCATAAATTCATTCCATTTCTGCAGAATCTTCCAGGTTCTGAGACTCAAATTAGGTATCCTGGTCAAAGGAACAGCCAATTCAGCTAAATACTCTTTTAGCGCCTGTACTGATATCCCATCAGTCCCTATTTCTGAATTCAATGTTGCGTACACTCGGTTGATAGCTTTTAGCAAAACGGTCACTCATTAGTTGGACCAAGTATATGCTGTGTATACTTCAACTCCCTGTCCACAGTCCCTATCCTCATCAGTTTCCTGCACTTCAGTTCCATCAATATAATACACAGCTTGTGATCTCTTTCAAAGTGCATCACCTTGCACTTAGCCACATAAAACTGGTAATTTTTCCATACTTTGCATCACTTTCATTTACCTTTGCTTTTCCCAATTTAGCATCATTAGCAAACTACTGAATATTTCCTATCAAATGATTTCCTATATCAGTGGCATATAAATTAAAACCAGGACAAAGTGCTGATACACCAATGATCACTAGCCTTCTCCTGGATTCAACTTCTCCATAAACAACTCTTTGATATCCGTCCATCACCCTCTAATCCAATTCGCCAGATTCATATCCATTCTCATTTGCTTCTATTTATGCAATAGTGTTCTATGTGGAATTTTGTCTAATGCCTTTGCAAAGTCTAGTAATATCACTGTATAGCGATTTCCCTTATTCGATGGCATTGTCACTTAATTATTATAAGTAAATTAAGGAAGTAAACAATGATATAGAGTATCATATTCCTATCTATCCAGTTCTCAGTTCTGCCTTTCAACAATATTTTGAGCACCTTAACCACTACTTCTGAGATGCTGATTGGCTTATGATTTGCTACTTCTGTCTTTCAGCATCCTTTATGCAGTGACACTATTTTGCTTTCTTTGCACTCTATTGGCTTCTTACCAATACTGAGTGTAAATGTAAATTAAACACCTTGATCAGAGGACTGATAATTCCCTTGCACATCCTTACAATGCATAGCCGAGTATGCCATCTAACTTCAGGGCCGTATTCACATTGAGATTCTGCAATATGTTAAGCACCTCCATTTCTTCTAATGCTATTCTCCAGCAATCAATGTCACCTCCGTCATTGCAACGGCATCACCTAGATGGTACACACCTGCCAAATGTTCACTCAGTAATTGAACAATTTGGTTTGGTTCTGTTACTTCCCTACCATCAGCACTTATTGAAATCATCTTTCTATAGTAATTCCGTTTAATTTCTATTTGGCAAGTGAAAGAACTCTTTAGAATTTCTTTTTTCCTCATTAGCTAGCATTGTTTAATGATTAGCTTTTCTTCCTCACCATACCGGTCACCCGTCTTGCCTGCGATATATACTGCTCGTGGGCATGCTAATCACCGTTTTATTTTTAATTCATCCACAAACTTCTGCAACTCCTGCTTAATGAAACCATTCATTTATCTGATTTATCCTTCAGATTCTGGATATACATTCTGATACTGCTTTCTTCAAACATTCCTTGATCATCTCCCATGCAAAACAAACATCTCTGCCTCCAAATTCTTGTGTTGTGGCACTGCTGACTCTTCAATTTTTCGTAATCACTTGCTTTTTAATTCCACATATATTCCTTCTTAACAGAAAATTCTTAAGAACTTAACACTACAGGCCATAGGATATACCGGGGCATAGGGCTGACCACCTTATCCTGTAAACGGATTGATGTCCGATGATCAATGGACCCTCGACACCGCAAGGTAAAAGAGGGTATAAAGAAGATGAGATGAGATGAGATGAGATGAGACAGAAAATTCTGCGTATCTGGCAGTTGCCCAGGTCAAGACCACATGAGCAGAAACAGCATAGCTAGATTTGTTATTCTCTGTGCTATGATGACATTCAGACTTAGAACATCAGGTACCCAGCATTATATGCTGCCTCAGGTAATTATCTCTCATCAACTGTATAAATTCCATTTCTTTCCCACCTGTTACCATTCTTCACCCCAATTTATATCCCCATAGTTGAAATCCCCCCCGTAATAATTACTCGATCTGTACTCATCATGCTAATTTGCCAATGCATGTCATCTACATTCTTCTTATATTCCCTGGATAATAACAGCAACCAGTGGAGTATATTTGGTATTTTCTGCCCCTAAGCCAGCAGAAAGTGCTGCCCCTCATGGCAATGACTGGAGGTCATGATCCTAACCTCCAGTCATTGCCGTAGAATCCCACTTGCTTCACATCGCGTAACTTTCTTCTGGGTGGTGTAATTTTCAATTTCAGACAAAGTGGAAATTATTTCCTTCCATCCCTTACGAAGACTCCTACAGGTATCATCACGAGCTAACCAACGGGTAGGCGATGGATGTTTGATTATTGCAGAACGTGCTTTCTTAAAACATTCCACCGATGTGTTGAAGATGTGAAAAATACGTACAGTTTCTGAAGGGCATTAAAAAATGCGGAAGAGTACCGACAGGATTCGGCAGCGCAAGTACCAATTAGAGACATAGAATGTCCAGCGCACAGTGTGAATTCTGCTAATGGATTTATTTCGAGAATTCTTGCTTGCAGTCCTGTGTACTTGCCTGACATGTTGCTAGTATTATCATACGCCTGCCCTGTCAAAACTGCCTCTTGTAACTCTTCAGATTAGTGACTTACGTTAGGAATGAAA
The DNA here is from genome assembly GCF_054136105.1 of Typopeltis vanoorti. NCBI lineage: Eukaryota > Metazoa > Arthropoda > Arachnida > Uropygi > Thelyphonidae > Typopeltis > Typopeltis vanoorti. Next base: position 64,929,737 of record NC_143569.1, read on the forward strand.
CACAAGAAACACTCCACATGAATTCCATGTTCTTTCACATAACGCACAATGAAGGAGAGCTGATCAACATGAGATAAGTCTGGTGTTGAGTCAACACTTATGGAACAGTAGTTAGCTATTTTAAGTTCTTCCACAATAAATTTGATTACTTTCTCGCCCATTATTTTAATAAATTCCTCATACGTGGCAAAGGAAAGATAGGAAACAAAACCTTTTCCTTTTTTTCCCGCTTTTGGCAATGAGCTCAGCAAGAAAAGGATCACATTCACTAATCCCTATTGCCTTTCTGTCAAGTTACCGACAACAATACAGTAGTTTTCCGTGCACATGTCTCGGTCTGTATAGTTATGCAGAATCTGATTACGTACCAATATGCTTGGAGACTAAACTAAAAGAAAAAAAATGAGGAAAAGAAAAATATTTCTCTACTTGTGAGTAGATGCGGCATATAAGGAACATGTTATAATTACAAAAATGAGAGCCTGGAAATTTCCGCCGGCCCTCAGAATTTGCTGCTCTAGGCCCTGGCCTATACGGCTTATTCTTAAATACTCCACCGACAGCAACCAGTTATACATTTCGCCCACTTAGCTTTTATCTCACGCCAAATGAACCTCAAATGACCTGCCCTCCGAATTCCTGCTCCCCTGATTAAAACCAAGTATATAATTTCTTGGTATCTTTAATGTATAATAAACCCAAGGTAAAAAACTTTCTACATCCAGAGATTTTTATTAATGAAGTCGAGCATTTTTTTGGCTACTTGTGTATGAGATAGATATGACTTTTGCATTACTTCAACTTTGGTATCGCTCCCGAGTTTGGCTCCCATTGATGAGACCTCAATAAATGTAGAAAACCGGTCTGAGTAGTGGCCCTTCCCATTGTGCATAGCATTATACAAGTCCGAAAGGGGTATATTTTGAATTACGGGATACATACTAAGATAAGTGAAAGGAAGTCATTAGCCTCCATGTAGCTCAGACGTGAATATATTTCAGGCAAAACATCGTTCTGCTTTCTCCGGAAAATGATTAAAACTAGGCTTACCATAAGTACTGTTTTTTTTTTTTTTTTTTTCATATTTCCCGGCCGTCCCGTTGTTTAATAATAATTTAAAAAAATGTCAATTTTGGCCCGTTTTTAATAAAAAATATAAATATACTTTAATATTGGTCAATCAAAAACTATTATTCGTAACTACGGATCCCAGATGTTTCGTAAATTATGGAATCGTCCCGTTTTTGGCTAATGTGTCCCGTTGTCCGGAGAAAACTCTTCGGGACAGCTTTTTGTTCTGTATTTTAGAGTTCAAGACTGAATAACAAAATCGATGAGTTACAATTTCTATACTATTATAAACATCGCTCTCCGTCATTACAGGGAACGGTAGACTCGTTATTTTCTCAAGGCGAGTGATGGCAACACTGCAGCAATGATAAGTTCGTTAGAACAGCGCATGTGCAGTGCTATTTTGGCGTGTGCCGTGATATTGGATCAGCTTTAAATAGAACGGAACGGTTGATTTACTATATATATACAATTTGATTTACTATTTGTATACTTAGTAAAAGGTATGCATAGTAAACCTTATCACGCACACACTTGGAAAGTTTGAATCGTTTTGTAAGACTGGCATATGTGATGGATGCGCATACTAAACTTTCACCCTCAGTCATAAATGTCCCGTATTTTTTTCCAGTGCATCTGGGATCCCTATTCATAACCTATAATCGTATATCAATATCATGGATACCAGTAATTTGTATAACCATGTAGTCGCATTGTTCGATACTAAATATCGATATCTGCAGTGATTTATTCAGAAAAAATAATATAATAAATACATGTTGACAACACTTGCGCGTCTCAGACGTGGCTTCTGTTCTGCTGTAGCGTTAGTTTTTGTTTTGCCTATATGTTAACCGATGACTTTGTTATTCAATGTCAGTGGTTTTAAGTCTTATTTTTTAAAGCTTTAAGTCTATCCCTACAATGTCAAAGAGACGAAACTGCAGTTTTAATGACGATCTCCAGAAAGAATTCAAATTTATTAAACTAGACAAGCTGTGTAGTGATGGAACGAAAGTGGTATGCCAACATTGTAATGTCCATTTTTCCGTTGCCCATGGAGGCAGAAGCGACATCAATCAATATCTACGTAGCTAGAAACATAAGGATGCTGAAAAGACTCTGGCTTCAGTTAAAAACATCAGCTCGTTTATGGTGAGATGTGATGGTGATAGTGAAAGTGATAAAATTGCAGCAAGTGAACCTCTTATTGGTTATCATACTGTGTGTCACGGCCAAAGTTTTCATTCAAATGACTGCTTGTCGACATTGATAAAGAAAATTTATGAACCGAAATTTTCTTCAGCACGTAGGAAATCAGAAGCAATAATTACCAACATTTTATCACCATACATACTGGGCGAAGTAATAGAGGATTTGAATAAAACAAACAACATTACAGTCAGTTTAGATGCATCAAACAAAAACGATATCAAACTTTTTCCAATCGTTGTGGGTACTTTTTTTTTGCCAAATTGTGGTGTTCAAGACAAAATTATAGACTTTATTTCCTTACCTAGTGAAACATCCGACCTACAGTGTGCTATGTTGAAGGAAGTAAGTGACAAATTTGTCTTACAAAACAGAATTGTTGACAGAATTGTTGCTTTCTGTGTAGATAACAGGAATACCAATTTTGGTGATTTTCAAAAGATTTGGCAAAAACTTGAAACTTAACTGAGGCAGATTATAGGTATCGGTTGGGCCACACATGATACACAATTGTCTCCAGTGTGTTGTCGACTGTTTACCAATTGATATTGAATGTTGAAGAACTGAAGAAACTATAAGAGTTGAAGAACTGGAAAACTTTTATGACTTTGCAGGAAACAATTACGCTAAATTGTTAGAGCATGGAAAATGGAAATATAAGTATTTTGTCCTTGGAACCATCAGTTGACAGAATTTTTATTATTACTTGACACCTCAAGGGAGTCCCACTCTCGTCGAGGGAGGGCACTTACTCTACAACTCTCCGTCTGCACCACTCAATCCTCTAACTACAATGAACCACATCATCTACACCAACGCAATCTACTGCAAACTACCACTAATAGTATTTTCACAGATAGTCACAAACATCCATGCCCACGGCGGGATTCGAACCCGAAGTTTTTGGCTGGAGAGCGGATACGCTAACCATTCGTCCAACCAGGCCGAAGCATGTTTAATGGCTTCTTTTTTTTTTTTTTTTTCTCAAGAAAAATGCCCTGTTATGTTGCGAAAATTGTTTGCGTCCGGAGAGTTTCTTTCCCTCCGGACGCTTCACTTCCCCCCCCCCTCACAAACGTCAAACAGACACTAATTTAGTTTTGGTTTAGCGAGAGTACATATTAGTAAGATATTAATTTCAGTCTTGTAGCTTATACCGTTATCATTCTAAATAAACATAACTTTCCTGATAGAAAGCCTTTAATAATAATAAAAAGAATAATCACAACAAAACCTACTATAGAACGCACATAGCATATAAATCAGTACCAGTTTGGATCAGACCATCGTCATCTGTCTAGCTTGCAGCAGATATGCATCGAAATGCAGAGTTAATGAAAAGTCTTTCCAGAATTCCAAACCTGCTTCAGTTTATTTACTCTATTAAACAACTTATTCATGTTAATATAAATGTAAACAATTTTGTAACAGAAATGCAATTTTATTCAAATTTCTTTAATAATTATTTTTAAAGGTTTATTAATACTTATCAGAAAATTTTCTAAAAAAATATTAAAAAATTCTTATATGTATTAAACTTTATATATGAGTTATAATAAAAAGTTTTTAATTTTGAAAACTAACTGCAAAAAAAAAGATGTTTTATCAAAATTGATCTGTTGTAACAGATTAATTTTGAAGGGTTGAAACAAATTGACAATAATCTACTCCGCCAAAAAGACTGCTTCAAAAATTGTTGAGGCTCGATGTCCAATGTATAGTTTCTTCATTTGTGTATAGAAGGCAGCACCAGTCATTTTGAAGTGAAGGCTTGTGTTATATTTGGTTAGTAGAGAAAACATACCAGCTGTGGATAGGATTACGTTAGGTATTATGTACGAATTATGGAATAGCTATGTCCACCTGTTTATATTGAATCTGAATTCAATGGTATTCTATAACTCGAACTTGAACTCTTCAATAAAAAATTTTATTCTTATGCGCTGAGGTGATCGATCCAAATAAATAACACGTCTTCGCTTAGTTGGTGCGCCTGGTTGCTATGGTGACCATTTGTAAATAGAGCAGTTCAACATCTTACACAATACTTTCAGGTGAGATGCCTGCAGATAAATTAGGTATGCCACGCTTTCTAAAAAAAAAAAAACAGACAATCCCCCCCCCTCCCAAAATACATATCATGGAGGAATTAAATTTAGATTGAGACTCAGGACAACCATACTGCATTCCTCTTTTGTAAGTAATAGGACAGGAAAGAAATTCCTTCATCAATAGTAATCTCCTGCATGTGTGTGTACTACCCTTGAAAAAGTTAGCGTACCAACTGAATCTTTTTGCTGGAGCGTCCCAACGATGAAGGGCTGGATGACAGGTGTAATAATATGGATTTCGTTCATGAAAGCATGCGTACTACGCCTTCGAGAGCTGTGCTTGTTCTACATTGGAGCAATTTTATGGTACCCGCTTGTTTCATTCCAACACAATACCTAAATAAATAAAAAAATAGATTTTTATGACGATTATAACATCTGACAATTATTGTGGCGGGCACAAAACATCCTGAATCTGATAAGACACATGTTGAATGAAAAGTAAAGCAGAACGACGACACGCCCGAGACGAGATATCTTTTTAGTGGAACTTCTTAATGCCTTACGAAGGGATGGTGTATAATACCACCAAATTTCCAACTTTTAAAGTTTTCCACGAAAACTGAAACAGCTATTACATTCAATATCATTTCGCATTAACACATGTTTTGTTTGTATTTGTAAGTGCGCCAAAAGTTTTGGTTGGACAGTGCTCATATTAACCAGTATGGGACGTGAATGAAAATAACCAAGGGATGCTCTGAATGTAATATTCCAAGAACTCTCCGGAATTATGTAATTGTACCAAGAATATGAGTCTTAAAGAATTCAGATTTAAATTGTCTCTTTCAAATCAGCTTCTGCTGCCAAACTTTGCCTATTAGGACCGCCATCATTGAAAACATTTATGTAAATAATTTTTTCAGCATATCCAGTATTTACTTCGAATTTTGTTTAATTTGGGTAATCAATTTTTTGTGGATTTTCAAGTTATTTTGCTCTTCCAGATAAATTTGCACATTAAACCTTAACATTTATGTGTTGTGCAAAATGAAATTACTCAATACTTTTAGCTCAAATGTTTTATATATATACTTTCACAAATTTAAATCAAAGTACTTTAAGTTTGGAGTGGAAAGAATGTACGGTAATTCCATTACACAAGGGTGGTGCAAAGACCAACGTATCTCCAACTATTGGCCAATCTGTATCTCAGGAGTGGTGGAAAGATTTTGGAAAAATTGGTTACTGCTCGCACTCAGAAATGGGTTGACAGTGAATCTCTACTTTGCAATGAACAGCATAGGTTTACTAAGGGAAGGTCGTGTTTTAGCAATTTGCTCACATTCTTTAACAATGTTACCATTGAACTAGACAAGGGAAATGGATACACCATGATGCTTTTGTATTTTGCTAAGGCTTTTGACAGAATACAACATGACAGACTTGCTGCATAAATTGGAGAAAATGGGTTTGGGTTATTAAATATTAAAGTTGTTATGAGGATGGCTGGCTGACTGACAGATATCAAAAACTCACATATGCAGGTCTGAATCTGCAAGATTCAAAGTAACCAGTAATGTGATTCAAAGATCAGTTCTTGGTCCAATGTTATTCAATCTGTACATTAAAGATTTTACCTGTGACATACAATTATTTGTTGATGATGCAAAGATAACTAGAGTAATCAGGAATGCGGCTGATATACAGTACTTGCAGCACTCCCTGTATCTGAATCGATCGTGATTCATATACAGGGAGTGCCGAGGAAAGTGTTAAAATGGTATCAGGATCGTAGAATACTGATTACGAAGACAGATTGAGAATTTGTAGACTGCAGACACTAGCAAACAGGAGAAAGAGGGATGATATGATTGAGACTTACAAACTTCTGAAAGGGTCATACAGGATTTTAGTTGGAATTTTTCATTTTATGGAGGGGGGAAAGGACAAGAGGGCATATTTGGAAGCTGAGAATGAAGGGGGGACAAGGACTAGATTTTTCTCTCATAGGGTGGTGTATGATTGGAGTGGATTGCCTTTGGATGTTATGAGTGCAAATAGCGTGAATGAATTCAAGAACAAGTATGTGGTCTTTCTCGAGCCCCAGACTCCCAGGAAGTCTTCCCTTAAATAATAATAATGATATTGTATGCACTTGGGAGAGTGCAACCACTCCTCCCATTAATGGGGAAGAAGCCTCCAGTCAGCTATGAGAGGCAGTTCATATTCATTCAGCTTAAAATTGTTATGAATATCCTTTATTAAGCCAATTATCTCGGTGTTTTTTCCTTTGTTCACAATTCATATTTTTCGCAAAAGCATTTATTTCTCTTTTACTCAAGTTCCAGTTACGTTTACTGCTTCAACTTGTGTACTCTATCACAGTGGCGCACTCAGGATTTAATCTTTGGGGGGGGGGGTTGAGTAGACGATTTGAGAATAGACACTACGCATTGCATACGACCTACGACTGAGCATCTGCAGTGATCGCCAATACATAATACCCGTGATCTCATCTGGCCCGGCTCGGACAAACGAAGTAGCGCTTGGTCCGCCCGAGCACTACTTCGTTCGCCTTGAATTCACAGCGGCTGTGATTCCCGAGAGCTGTAGGGTATTCCCACCTTATGTGACCGCTAATTCGTAAGTAGTATAGAAATAGAAGACACGACCTATCCTCTCCTATCCTTCTCATCCGTCTAGGACGGGTTGAATCCCCTCCTAATGAGGGGTTACTGGCGTATTAATGCAGCCAGTTCGCCACTCCTCTGCTGCATCCCGTAAGGGCGATATTCATGACTATAATCCGTTGTGTGTTCACGTGGCCGGTTTGCCTGTTTGTGGTATGAAAACCCCCAGATAAACTGGGGGAGGGGAGGAAGCCTGCTGTCCACGCCCACGACCGGCTAACTTGGCTATGGCTGAGGCAGATCCTTAAGCTCCTCACGTCGTCGAGGAGAATCGAACATAGGACACTCCTTCCCCACGCATATGATTGCGAAGCAACCAGTCACTCTGCTAACCGCGAGGATGTGAAGATACGACACAACATAAATAAAAAAATGAATTTTAATTAGGAAAACATTTTGAAAAATTTCCTTTTTCTTTTTTGGGGGACAGGGACCCTTATCCTACCCCCCCTCCTGGGTGCACCACTACTCTCTCATACGATTCTTATTAATTTGTTTTTCTTTTAGTTTTAGTCTCATATTTTCTTATTCCTATTTAATCAAATTAGTGATATTCTATTTAAGGTAAATAATATTAAAACAGGGGTCGTGAACGCATGGCCCGCGGAGCTCTTTGCCGTGGCCGTCGGCCATTTTGAAAAAATAACTACTTAACATTAAAACGCGATTAAATAAAAAATAATATCAATGAAGCCCGCGGGCCACTAAACTATACTGCGATATTTAGAATTGTAAGATGCTTTCCAGATTCACAAGGAATGCTGTGCATTTGATACTTTACATAAAATCCTATAAAAAATAAACAATAAATAGACATGCTTCTTCATCCATCTACCAGCGCCAAGCGGTACTTAAATACTAATACTAACGTCGCAGGTAGATGGCTGAAGCAGGCAGTTCGTTCGAGTGCGCTCTCTAGTGACTTGCAGATACATCCCGAATGTTCTCGATACTTCTTTATTTTCATATAAATACAAGAGAATCTCATCCACAGTCAGTCAGTCAGTCGTGAACAGTGTGATATTCGTGTATATAAGCATATGCAGGTTCGTTGTGTCAGCCATAGCCTATTGTGGTTTTATATTGCCAGACTTTTTTCATTAGTGTGAGACATATTCAGTGGATAATAACCGTTACACGGCCATTTTGAATAATTTTTTGGGTTCACCTTCCATCACTATGGCGTCTACCAGTACAAAACGTAAATCAAGTGATTCTTGTCGGATTTTTAATGAAAAGTGGACCAATTTGTACTTTTTTGTTCCGATCGGTGATAAGCTAGTGTGTTTAATTTGTCGTGAGTCAGTATCAAAAGAATACAATATAAAACGACACTATGAGACAAAGCATGCGTCCAATTTCGATCACCTTCAAATGCGGCTTCGTGTGGACAAAGTGAACCGTCTCCAAATTGATTAAAATGCCAGCAGGGTACGTTTAAAAGGCAGAGGGAAGAGAGTGAAGAGTGCGTCAAAGTAAGATGTAATAGCTGAAAAAATCAAAAGCCTTCTTGGACGGCGAGTATCTGATAGAGTGTTTCATCGCTGCTGGTGATATTCTGTGCCCAAATAATAAGGACGTGTTTAAAAAGCCGAGTTTATCTGTAGCACGACGTGTCGAAGAACTTGCCAATGACATTGAAAGAACTTTAAAAAAACGGTTATCCGAATTTGCATCATATTCACTTGCTTTAAATGAGAGCACAGATGTGAAGGATACGGCACAACTGGCTATCTTTGTCCGTGGCGTTATTCAACAACTCAATGTGATAGAAGAACTAGCACTCGTACCTATGAAGGGAACAACGAAAGGTACTAATATTCTTGAAGCTGCCAAGAAAACACACCAGCGTTTCGACCTCAGCTTAACCAACCTCGAGGGTGTGGTAACTGATGGTGCCCATGCTATGGTGGGAAAGAACGAAATGTTTGTTGCGCTGCTACAGAAAGAATCAGAACTAGAAGGAAAAGATTTCGTCCATTACCATTGTTTAATCCACCGGGAGAATTTTTGCGCGAAAACTATCGGATTTGAGAATGTCATTAAAGTTATTGTGACTGTCATCAACATTATTAGGGCAAGAGGGTTGAATCATCGTCAATTCCAAGAGTTTTTGAACGAAGAGTGCGAAGCGGATCACGGCGATGTGGTTTATTATAGTGATGTGTGTGTGTGTTGGTTGAGCAGAGGGAAGGTTCTTAAAAGAGTCTTTGACTTAAGGAGCGAAATACAGCAATTCATGCAAATCAAGGGGATCCGATTGCGAAATTTAACGATCCGAAGTGGATGACAGACTTTGCCTTTGTGACCAACATCTCGTTGCATATGAATGTCATAAATACGCGGCAACAAACCAAAGATCAACTGGTGCACACTCTGTTTGATCACATCAATGCTTTTTCGGGGAAGCTCAAACTTTGGGAGGCAAAACTCGCAAAAAAAGACTTAACTCATTTTCAGCTTCTCGCTGAGTCTAACTGTTTGTCTCTTAATGAATATGCTATAAAATTAGCCATGTTGCGAAGCGAGTTCGAAGAAATATTTATTGATTTTCGTAACCAACAGCCGTCTTTAGATTTATTTTCAATGCCATTCAGTGTCAATGCTGCCGAAATGCCAGACTCAGTACAAATTGAACTGCTTGAACTCCAAAAAAACTCTTGTTTGAGAGAAAAATTATTTAACGTGCCCTTGCTTACATTTTAAAAAGACTACATTTATGAGGACACATTCCCTAATCTTGCCGGCATGCTTTGAAGATGTGCGCTTTGTTAGGAAGCACATACTTATGCGAGCAGTTCTTCTCCAGAATGAAGCATGTAAAGTCCAAGACAAGAACTCAGATTACGGACCAACATCTCGAGAATACTCTGCGCATAGCGACTTTCAACATTGATGCCAACATCGATAAGCTGGTCAAGGAAAACATTGTCAAAAATGAATGTTTTCTTCATTAAATTATCTTTTTTCAAGTACTGATTGTATTTACTTATCATGAACCAGACTCCTACCTAAGCTCTTAAAGCTGAGGTTGTTTATTTTTATAGGATTTTATGTAAAGTATCAAATGCACAGTGTTCCCCGTGAATCTGGAAAGCATCTTATAATTCTAAATACCGCAGTATAGCTTAGTGGCCGCGGACTTCAGTGAAATTTTTAATGCGGCCTACACTGTCTGAAAGGTTGAAGACCCCTGTATTAAAATAAAACCTCATTTTGCTTCCTGAAGTAATTCGAAATAAAATCTCCCCAGTATTATTTTTGCACGGTTTTATAAAATCAAAATTACGTTTTCAAAATGGTAGCTGATGTTCTAATAATCGCGCATCATAGTTTCGTATTTAATGTATATAGCATTTAGGGGGGGAGGGATGATGTGCTAGGAATTTTTTAGGAAATTAAAGAAATATGTATTAAAAAAATTAAAAACTATACATTTAATACTGTTACATTTTTAAAAAGATTTTAAAATAATTCTTTTTAAAATAATTTTAAAATTTCTGATCTGAATGTGCTTTGTGTTCTTTGCGACAGCCATTACGAGAGAAGTGAGCTACCCAGCTTTGCGTGTAGACTTTGTAAAGGTTCCTGCTTTAAAAGACGCTAAAATGCATTAAAATAGTTAAACCAGTTAGCAATTGTTCACCAAAAGAACCTCATTATTTATTTCATGGTTTCTATGTGGCTGGCTGAGCATTTCTTGGGGTAATGACATGGTATTTGACATAAACTTATTAATTTTTTATATTTAAATACTAAATTTCATTTCATTTCATGCTATTCAGGCCAATGAATTTAATAAAAGTTGCAAGTAAAAGAAAGAAATTGAATTCTCTGAATATTCGTTGTGTATGTATATCCTTTATTGCAACTTTTATTAAATTTTGTGCTCATTCAAAGTTGATTTATTGCAAATATATTTCAGACACTTTTTTCGCATTTTGTGTTCCGCAAAATAGTTCGATTGAAATAAAAATAATCTACAATTGTCAATAAAAATCCACCAACTGCCATATACCATAATGACATTTGTCAATATGCACCTATAAAAATCGTAAATGCAGTAAATCCTCGATTTAACGGACAAAATTTCCGGTCCGTATGTCACATGTGAAAAGTAACATCCTGTTAATTTTAAAATGCTTTTAACCAAGATTTACTTATAATTAAATTAACATATTATTATTTTAATTACCTTCCCAAGATTTACTTATAATTAAATTAACATATTATTATTTTAATTAATTTCCTGTTATTTTTAACAAATTTTGGCGAATACGCCATCATATGTTGGAAAAACACTAGTAATTTAGCCGACATAAATGAGTCACCGCTCAAAAAATATGTTCGGCGAATGATTAGGACGTGATCACACTAATTGCACTGTAATTTTTGCACAGAATGATTTTAAGGAATGCGATGGTAGGGAGGTAACTGAATCAGTTGATATAGTGGAATTACTGAGCGAGCACTTTGCAAGAGTATATCATTCAAGTGCTGATATTGCTGGAATGAAGGAATCAATAGCTTATACGGGAACTGAGGTGAATGAAATGGAGGTGAATAGTATATTACGAAACCTTAATGTGAATACATCTGTGGGATTGGATGGTATACCAGCTCGGGTCTTACGTGAAGCGTCTAAAGAATTGTCAGTGCCCTTGACCATTTTGTTTAATTTGAGTCTCGGGTATGGGTTAGTCCCGAGGGGGTGGAAAATAGTTCCACCGCATAAAGGAGGTTCCAAGACTGCTGTTTCAAATTACCGACCGATCAGCATATCAGGAGTCGATGTCAAGGTTTTGGAGAAAGCAGTCAAGAGAAAAATACAGGAATGAATAGATGAAAATGGGATACTATATGGGGGACAGCATGGTTTTGTGAAGGGTAGATGCCTCACTAACTTGCTTACGTTTTTTAACACAGTGACGGCTGAACTGGATAAGGGTAATGGGCATACAGTGATACCGGTGGACCTTGCTAAGGCCTTTGACAGGATACCACATGGAATTCTAATCAGTAAACTGCAGCATATGGGGATGGATATAGGGTTGGTGAGATGGATAGGATTTACATGTGTTCAATTCAGTTTCCTGTTGCTACTTTTATGCTACCCGTGATATGATTCCAGATGTTTCCAATATTTTTACTCTCCTCCGGTTATATATTATATTATTCAATTTCTGTTTTAATTCACACTCATATTTTCTTCTCTTTTCTGTTATATCTAGTTGTTAATGTTGTATCTCAGTTGATTTGCATGTGCTGAAAAATATTTACTGTTTATTTTAAAGTAAGGCACCGATTAGAAGATGGTCGCTATCACACTCAGCTCCTCCGAAGTATCGGATATTCTAAACCATTTAGCTTGTACTCTTGGCTTCCTTATTTTTCATTAAAGGCTTCAAATTCGATCGGAGGTGGCCAAATATTTTCCCCTAATGATGAAACCTGTTCCAAATTCTTGTTTATCAAAGTTGTTTCCCCCATATAGCAAACAATTCACTTTCTTCCAATTTCTCTCTCTTATATTGCTACTATATCCATTTTACATCTATTCAATTCATGTATCTTCTTCCTAGCGTTTGTCCAGATTTAAGGCAAGGTGCACTGCTTCCTCTATCTTGCACCGTCTTGGGATACTGTACTGTTGGCATTTGCTGCGCGCATGTCTTTAGTTAGGCAATGAAGCCAACTTGTCTTTGGTCGGCCGTCGAAATTAAGTCTCAAGGTCGATTTTGCCAGTCTTCATTGTTGCGTAGCACGTGGCCATGCCTCTTGCATCTTCTCTGTTATTGGTGTGCGATGCCGAGGAACTCACGTATGTCGTTGTTTGGTATTCGGTCGAGCCTGGTGCTCCGTGTCCATCGCAGCATTCTCATTTCCATGGTATGGAGGATTTGCTTTCTTTGTTGTTGGCAGCATTGTGCTTCGTATGTGGCTACTGGTTTAATGACTGCTCTGTAGATCTTTGATTTTAGTTATAGTGGGATTTTCTTATCTAAAGAAATATTTAATTCATGTATGGTTTCTTGAAATACTCCAACTCTGTACAAGCATCTGACATTCCATGAACCTATTCGTAAACTATTATTCGAAGGCTTATGTTGCTATACATTTAAGTCCGTCCAGTGAAGATTATTTGGCACTGTGACTAGATGATTTTTTCCGAGATGGGGTTGTTTTCTCCCCGGCCCCTAGAGGATCAGGATGGCCCTCTTCATCTGATCGCCTCGTGTCCATCTCAGCATTCTTTTTCTATGGTATGGAGGTTGTGACTAGCTGCTGACATTCCATGAAACTGTTCTTAATCTATTATTCCAAGGCTTAGAGATTGCTGTACATTTAAATTGGTCCAGTGAAGATTACTTGGCACATGTTTTGTGACTAGGTGATTTTTTTCCCGAGATGGAGTTGTTGACCTCCAAACTCGTTTTTTTTTTTTTTTAAATATATGATTCAGCCTCCTCCCTGGAGGAGCAGGGTCAATCTCTTTGTTTGATTGCCTGGTGATGCTAAGTGTCCATTTCAACATTCTTTTTCCATGGTATGGAGGTTCTGACAAGCTTCTGACATTCCATGAACTTATTATTCGTAAACTATTATTCCAAGGCTTGGATTGCTATATATTTAGGTCCGTCTAGTGAAGATTATTTGGCGCATGTTTCGTGACTATATGATTTTTTTCGAGATGGGGTTGTTGCCCTAAGCTCGTTTTTTTACACGATTCAGCCTCCTCCCTGGAGAACCAGGGTGAATCTCTTTGATTGCCTGGTGACGCCAAGTATCCATTCTTTTTCTATGGTATGGAGGTTCTGACTAGCTGCTGACATTCCATGAAACTGTTCTTAAGCTATTATTCCAAGGCTTAGATTGCTATACATTTAAGTCCGTCCAGTGAAGATTATTTGGCACATGTTTCGTGACTAGATGATCTTTTCCGAGACGGGGGTTGTTGGTACCAAGCTCGTTTTTTTTTTACTGTAAAAAATAATCAGATATTAAGGTGACATAAAAACTGAACATAAGGATATTTTCATGTTTTTTATGAAGGAGAGGTGACTGTTGTATTCATAAAAGTTATAGTGAAATACACAGCAGAAAATGTTTAATAAATGTAAAATCTGACAATATTTTAGATTTTTTACACCTAACAGATTAATTTGGAAGAAAATTGGTCATAGGGAACTGATAATAATGCACACTTAGTTATCATGATTATAAAAACATATTGTAATATTAAAATTTTTATTTTATAAAAATTACTTTAAATTGTAATAAATTATTTAATTGAAGTGAATATCCCTGCAACCCAGTCGTTTGCGATGTTGCATTTTGGTTGGAAATTAGACCGAGTTCTATTCTCAGGTGAAACATCGAATTAGCCGATCTCATACTTAGTGGGTTTTTTATTTTTATTTTTGTTCTTCTTCCACATACACACTGAATGGGTAAGAAGAAAAAAAAGAGGTCATTCTTCTAGGTTGAATAAGAGTTCAGTGAAACAGGGAAGTGAAAGGAAAAGATTTTTCTCGTAGGAGTGGAATATGTTACCAGAGAGAGAGAGAGAGAGAATAATGAGTGCAACATCAGTGAATAAGTTTAAGGAGATGGAAGAGCATTGTACGAGTGCAATTGATTATTCCCGAAAGTTGTCCCCGTTGTTTTAGTTTTAAGTGTGAAGATGAAGTAAATAAGTTGGTGTTATTTGTCGAGAGGACTTCTCGTTCCCTATGGAAATTCCATTGTAATAATAATATAATGTAATTAAAATGATTGCTTTTCATTACTGCTTATTTAATATTTGAAAAAAAAAATTTTATTTTTAATATTTTATTAAAAATGAAACCTTTCGAATTATGATTGTATACGGAAACAAGAACGTAATCACTTGTGTCAGAATTATTGCAAAATGTGGATGTTGATTAATAACTTTATATCTAATTAGATTAAGGAAAATAAAATGTAATATATATTAATTCCCGTTGTTATTAGCGTTATTTGTTTATGCACAAAAAGCCGTTATTGTTTTGGAAGAACGTCCGAAGCAGCCAAGGCTGTGATGCCTGTGCATTATTAAAAACCTTTTTTTTTTTTTTTCCCTTACCTGATGGGAAAAAATGGCATGCAAAAAAATAAGAACACCTAACTCATCTCATTTTATTTTTTTGCGATTTTTATATAAGTGTGACGACCAATAGGATGATGGCTCCTCTCCCAACCAACAAGCTAGAATTCTGTAATTCTTAGCCCAAACCAAGATACTAATATATTGTGCTGTGTTTCCTTTAAATTTCTTAAGAAGATGGATAAACTAATCTATTAAAAACTATCAACAGAAGGTACTTTTTTAATATATCGTGAAAAACATACATTACCTTCTTAAAGCTGGTATACTTTATCAGTTGAAAAAAAAATTAAACAGTCAAAAATATACCTGAACAGGTATATTTTTGATTATTGCATACGGGTCCAAACTTTCCATAGTCCAATGGAAATTCAAGCAAACTTTGTAAACAGATAGTTGCGAAAAGAGTAACCATCATATAAGGGGAGAGTTTAATTATCAGAACATGGATATTTAGTTATTGGGTTTGTTAGATAGACATTGATAGACTTTATAAAGTTACCTGCGTTAAAAGACGCTAAAATGCATTAAAATAGTTTAGCCAGTTACTAATTGTTCACCAAAAGAACCTCATTATTTATTTCATGGTTTCTATGTGACTGGTGGCAGCATTTCTTGGAGTAACACCATGGTACTTGACCATATAAATTTATTTTTTAATTCTAAATAGTAAATTTCATTTAATGCTATTCAGTCGGCCAACGAATTTAATGAAAGTTGCAATATAGGATGTACACAAGTAAAAGAAAGAAATTGAATTCCTTGAATATCCATTGCTTCAGAAGTCCAATATGCATGCGTGGTCCCATACCAGAAGATGAAATTCAACTCCCCCATCATCAACAATCACAAACATCTGGATTCGAAACCGCAGCCTTTTATTGGAGAGCTGGTACGAGGTCCACGTGGCCAACCAAGACGGCTGGTTGGCTTCAGTATTTCACTACATAAGAAACCGAAGGTAAATTATTATTTGACACCTCCAGGGAGCCCATACTCATGGAGGGAGGGCACCTTCTCTACAGCTCTGTCTCCACCAACGCCATCTACCGCCAATCACCACCACTGATATTTCGACAGACATCCATGCCCACGGCGGGATGTGGAGCGATAATACGATTTATCTTTCGTTCGCTACCGATGAGAATCTGAGGTTGTTATTTTTTGTTAACAGATGATGTATACTAATATAATCATTTTATTTTTAATGGTCGTTTTATTTACGTATACACTACCTATTCCAAATGACTCATAAAACTTCTCCCCCCCCCGAGAATTTCTTTGTTTAATTACAATCTATTTCATTCTCAAACTTGGGGCGAACTTAATATCACTATCCACACACACAACTTAATATTAGTCTGTAATTATCAATTACGTTTGGTCTCTGCTTAAAAATGTCTAACAATTATATTAAGCCATTATGAAATATTTCCTAAATATTATAATATAACATAAAATACAAAGCAAAAGATAAGTAAAAACACAAAAAAATAAAAAATAGTTTAAAATATAACTTAAAAATACCAAAAGTCCATGAAATATTCTAACGACATGCTTAATAATAGAACGAGAAGTGAATTCGAATCGAGTTTGGAATGATTGAAAAGAAAATAGCTTTGGAGGAAACCGAGTTTGGGAAAGACTTTAGTAAGTGATACTTGTTGCAGATGAGTTCTGAAGATCTCGCCATTTTATATCGGTGCTCTTACCTAAAAAAATTCCGAGTTTTGCAGAAGTGCCAGCCAGGCTACAACTGCACGGTAAGCGTTTTTTTTTTTTTTTTTTACCCCTTCAGCACTTCACATTGATAGACATGGAAAAAAAATTAAACGAGACGATATTTGAGAAAGTATATTGTAAATTCATTAGACTAGGCGAGCTACTTAATAACAATTGACCAGGAAAGGTGAAACTTTATACGTTCCCGCAAGTATCACAGACGTTGACGCTGAGAAAATAGATGATCAGTTAGAATCGGTGATCTCCACTCCCTCAGATTTTGAAGAGGTCTGCACATGCAAGAAGTGCAGAACAACAGTAGAGCCACTCAAAGACAACGCAATGGAACAAGACAGTCAAGTTTCGGACTCCACTGCTTCTCCCAAAGAAAAGGTGTCTCCGATCATGCTAAGAGAAAAACACAGATGGGCTGCTCTAAGATCTGCAATGTCCAGTTTACACATTTGCTACATAAAGGCCAAAAATGTTGATGAGGGTATAAAGATACAACCTGCAATGGTGACAGATTACAGAAGGTTGACTAAAGAAATGGATGTCAGAGGTATTCATACCTTCTCGCTCAGTTCAGAAAAAAATTTAAAAGTGGTCCTCCGTGGTGTCTGTGAAGACACTGATACAGAAGAAATAGCTGCCGATCTTAACTTGTTGCAGGATCTGCCTTCTGTTAAGGTCAGCAGAATGTACAGATCTGACAAGACTCCCATGCCATTAGTCTTTGTAGAGATCCATAACATTACAAAAATATCTAGACCTTAAAAACAATCGACTTATCGTCACACCAGAACCACTCCAGAAAAGGGCATCTTCTGGGCAATGCCATAGGTGCCAAAAGTTTGGCCATGCCCAGAAACTATGTAAAGCTGAGTTTAAATGTCTGAAATGTGGCGATAGCCACCCAACCAATATCTGCACAAAGCAGAAAACCACCTCGGCTAAATGCCAACTGCGGTGGCCCAGATGTATTCAGCACCCAAAGAACAGACGGATGGAGACAGCTAACAGTCCTCCTCCTCTAGTACAAGAACACCAGAGGGCCCTGCAGTCAGAGGGATTCAAAGATAAAGGGAGCCAAAGGCAAACAAGAAGTTATGCTGATGCGGCCTGTACAAACAAGTCAACACCAGAACAGAATCAGCCAACAGCACCTACAAACCTGACAGCTGTTATTGAGCATATCTAATTTTCCATCAGCGGATCAAATTTTTAGAAATTACATTTGGTTGCATTATATGACTGAGTAGTTATAGCACATTCATTCTCCTATCAAAAGGCTGCAAGTTCGAATCCTGCTACGGACATGGATGTTGGCGATTGTCTTTAAAGTGGGAGATGAATTTAATCACATAGCATGGGATCACTTCCCTGCTTGTTGGAGCCCTGAAACTCAAATAGTTCTATATTTGACTATTAAAAAAAAAAAATATCCTTACCCCAAACCATAGTATGAATGTACTAAAATTTTACAAAAAACCTTTTGCAGGCTGGAGTCACAACAAACTGATATCTCCATTCATCAGCTTGTTTAACTCCCCCCACCCTCCCAAGAACCCATGCACTGGTACTATTAGCTAATCACTCATTCAAGCTTCATATCATCTGCAAACAACCGAATAATATCTCTCTATAATCCAGTGACAATATCATTGACATAAAACTTAAACAGAAAAAGGTCCCAGAGTAATTTGCTTAAATTACTGAAACAGGATTGTCCTTTAACAAATCCAAATTATCTTACATACACAATATCATCCACATCTCTCCAATTCTGAATACAATTGTTCACTAATTTCTCCAAAACCTTAATAACCACAGAAGAAATATTGACACCTGCATTCTACCACCACACTTATGTAATGGCACTATCTTACTCTCCTATTTTCCAGTGTCTAGATTTTCAGTGAACAGCAAGGTCAATAGAGCTCACTTTCTTAGCAAATTCTTTTAAAACACATGGAAAAAATCCTTTCGTCTCATTGCCTTATTGGCTTAAATGCATCCACAACCTCTGCTTGCTACATTTTTAAATTATGAGAAGCACATATGCTGCAACATACTCAAATCTTGTACGATAACATGCAAAATGTAATCTTAAAATGGCTGCAGGCTGGATGACAACATACCAATAAACAGAGGTATGGCAACCACCACCAGAATCAACAAAGAGAAACAGTACACCACAGAAGGCAATATATCTGAAAAGTATTTCAAAACTCAAGAAATTAAATGCAAATACACTACGCTGAACCCAGGCTTAATTTGTTCCAAATTTATAATAAAACTCCTAATAATCAATATCAAAGCTTTTTTTTTTTAAGCTTCCAGCTCTCAATGCTGAAGACAAACTCTTTGTCCCCTAGCACACTGCTTCCCAAACTTCTGGATGTCAGGACCCCCTTTGCAAAAATTAAAATATTTCACAGCCACCCCCCTCGAAAAAAATCGTAATAGAGAGATATATTATAATATTTATTGTATTTATATTCAATACAAAACATACACCAACAAATATTGCAAAAATCAAATATATATATTACATTTTTTGCCTCTTACTGTTTGGTTCTGAATACTGCAGGCTGTTCTGGTAAAATATGAAATACTGTCCTTTCTTTTTGAGTCTGTTTCTGCTTCTTCTGATTGTTTGCAGGAATTTTTTTTTTTTTTTAAAATCAGCCACTTACCCATCTCAGGGTTAAATTTTTTAACGTAGACTAGATCAAATAATATCACCATTTACTGATAATACTGGCACACCACAGACTGATAACATGAAATTAGTGAATATTACCTGAATAAGGGAATGCCTGGACCAGGAACATTTTTCTCTTTTGTGACTTTTCTCCCTTTACGGTAATTAAGCCTAATGCGAAACAGACAGCAAAGGCAGGTTATTAAAACATGCATATGATTGGTGCGGTATTAACAAAAGATCACGCAAATGAAAGATAAAAGCATAGCTGACCCAAAGACACAGTTAACAAACTCAAACCCTTCCATGTTAAAACACCGAGGATCTATGGATCACCAAAAATTCACAAAACCAGGCACACCCCTACGCCCAATTGTGGACAGTATAAATAGTCCCACATACAAACTGGCTAGACATTTAGCGAAGCTACTAGCCACTCTCACTAACAATTCTCCCTCCTTTATCAAAAATTCAGCACACCTAAAAAGCATCTTACAACACCTCACCCTAAAGAGCTCAGACTTAATAGTAAGCTTTGACATCACTTCACTATTCACAAATGTACCACTAATAGAAACCCTCAATCTACTGAAGTCACACTTCCCCCCTGATATATTTGAACTATTCAAATTCACAATACATGCAGGATATTTCACATGGAAAGGGAAAATATACAAACAAATTGATGGGACAGCCATGGGCTCCCCCTTTCTCCCCTCCCCAGCCAACTTTTACATAGAACGCCTGGAAAAACAAGCAATCAATACAGCCACTCTCAAACCAACACTTTGGCTACGCTATGTTGATGATGTGCTTGCTATTTGGCCACATGGCCCTGAGACATTGAAAACATTCTTAGCACATTTAAATAGCCAACATCCAAAAATCCACTTTACTATGGAACTGGAAGCCAACAACTGTCTGCCCTTCCTGGATACACTCATCACACGTCTCCCAGATGGTTCCTTATCATTTTCAGTTTTCAGAAAACCCACACATACAGGCAGATACTTACACAAACAATCACACCATCATCCTTCTCAACAATATGGCATATTAAAAACGCTAACCCATAGAGCGAGAGCAATCTGTTCAAATGACAAGGCTCTTACTGCTGAACTGACTCACTTACGCCACACCTTCTTGGCCAACGGCTACAATCCACAAAAAATAAACAAAATACTAAACACTCCTAAGAAACTCCTCCCACCATCCACCACAGAGAACTACAACAAAACAGTCACCATCCCTTACATTAAAGGCACATCCGAAAAGATCTCAAGAATTCTCAATAAACAAACTACACACTACATTCAGACCATGTAGCAAATTAGCCACCCTCATCCGCTCACCCAAGGACAGCATTCCTCCTTTATCACATCCAGGAGTCTACCAAGTACCCTGCTCATGCAATCAAGCCTACTACGGTCAAACAGGAAGAACTGTGAATATCCGCATCAGTGAACATAAACGATACGTCCGGAAATATCATTATGGGAAGTCGGGCCTAGCAGACCATGCTCTGGATACCCCTGCACACAGGATCAACTGGAAAAACACAAAATTACTACACAGAAACCCATATAAATCAGAGAGATTGTTCTTAGAGGCGACAGAAGCCCTAAAACACACTCCAAATCTCAATAAATATGGCTGTATTAACTTGCCGAAGATCTGGGAGACAGTCATATTAAGAAAAAACTAGCACTTTTCTAGGACTCTAGTAATATATGATAGCGTTTTTTTTTTTTTTTTTCAGATAGAGGGCGCCAAAATCAGGACTCTAGTCTTTGTGTTGCTGCTACAATTTTGTTTAAGTACACCATGTTGTACTAGTCTCGCGTATTGTGACAAACAGTGTTTTTGTGCTCTGAAGATGCTGGTTATAATACCAGCGAAATATCAGCATCAAGTTAATAAATTAATTATTTACTTAGTTTCTGTGTTCTATTATACCGTTAAAATAATAAACAACATGCCATAACATTCATTATATATATATTACTAAGTTTTAACACTTTTACGAATTTTAACACGTTCGGTTGAATTTTATTGCTGCCTTGGGAAATCGAACTCACATCTAATTAATAACAATAGTTTTTAGTTAGATACTGTGTTTGCCCATGCAACATATGATTTTGTTTGTCTATACAGCATAGTTTCTGTATGAGGGGACATGCGATTCATTAATTAGTGTTTTTATCCCAGTTGTCTCTAATTGCACTATTTGTTGAGAAATATATTACACAGACTCCTCATACCTAATTCACTGGCATAATAAAAGTACTTGTTTTTATTGCCTCTGCAGTATAGTGGCTCTTAGGGAGGGCGTGTTGTTTACCACTGCAAGCGAGTTACTATCTCCCCACATGAACTTGTTTAAGCTTTTTTTCATGTGTGAAGTATATGTGAAACTTTTATTGGTAACAGAAAACTAGCTCGGATGACAGTGATAACATAAAACGAGTTTTGATATGCATAGAACGTCAATATCAACAGTCCCTGATTACGAATGCGTGATGAAAGGGACAAGAAGATTTGGAGTTTCCCTGGAGAGCATTCAAAGTAAATACAATTAATCACTGCTTTGAAATGAAACATATGAATAAGCAATATTTACTAATATTCATTAAGCACCGAAATATGCAGGAAGCAAAATTTGTGAACCAACACCAATGTGTGAATTTTTCCATTAAAATATAAAAAAATAATAAATAATGAAAGTTAAATATGTTTCTTTTAAAATAAAAAAATCTACTTAGTCTTAAAACATTTTAAATTTGTTTTCATTATTTCACAGCCCCCCTCAACAAACCTACAGCCCACAGTTTGGGAAGCGCTGCCCTAGCATACTAAAATATTGACATGAAAGAAGATATATAAAGATGTTCTTGATCATGGAGCAATAGATTTAAAAATACAGCATTTATGTTTGAATGAAATGTGTTGTGTAATCTATATGCTGTATTATAATTTACAAGAAGGAAACACTAGTCTAATAGTACCATGATAAAATGAAAGCTTTATTTTATCAACATATGAGATATTTAAAAGACTAGTGCCTTTCAAAAATACTGTAATGAGATTCAGAATAACATTTACTGGATGCAATTTTCTCAAAAATATCTAATTATATGTCAATGTTTAAAATTTCTTTTAAAATCTTAAGAGAAGCTGCACAATACTTGCCTTTTTATTAAGCTATATTTGCATTTTAAAACAGACTTGTCAGGATTTCCATTCAAGATTGGTATTTTGGCATTTTAAACTACTATACATTAGATTTATTTCATGGTGATATCATTATCAATGTGTAGAAAATATACATTTATATTATCTGAACAAAATAATCAGCATTTGTTTCTTTACGATAATACATCATTATACAGCATACATACTGAGTGACATTTTAAAGTTTGTGGCAGTTTTTAGCAACTTTGAAAAATGTCATTTATATCAATCACTAAAAAAACACATATACTAACCACAGTGATAAGTTTTAATATGTAAATATTTCATCCCAAGTATCTTGGGACATCCTCTAATTCAAACAATACTAGGAATAACATAGTTAGGGCGCATGATTACAATGGAATCTCAATATGCGTGCAGTAATGTGTTATAGAAGTAAATTAAAACATAACTGAAAAAAAAAAAAAAAATTATATAAGAGATTATTTTACACAATTTTTTTGTATGACAATTTCCCATACTTTAGGAATAATAAGAACATCATTGCATATTGAGATTCCATTGCAATCATGTGCCCTAACTATATGTTATTCCTAGTAGTGTTTGAATTACTGTACTGAGGATGCCCCAAGATACTTGGGATGAAATATTTACATATTAAAACTTATCACTGTAGTTAGTACGTGTGTTTTTTAGTGATGAATTCACCACAGGTTTCATCGTATAAAAATGTATATCAATGTTGAAAAAGAAATAAAATAGATTAACAGTGAAACAAATTTCAACATTATAAAACATACACAAACAAATATGAAGAGAATTCTTTAAAAATTCTTTCTTTGATATCAACAGTTCTGAAACTCTTATGTTGTATCAATCAATATACAAATTACTGGTGTAAGCTCACAAGTAATACAAGCAACACATATATAGAAAATATACATAAATCTATAAGCGATGCATAAATTTTATTTATAATTTTAAATTACAATTTTCTACACACTTTGTATTACCTTATTAAAAAAATCTAAACAATACAAACAGAAGGATAGGTATTATTATGTACATGACTCTCCACAATGTAGCCACTAATGACAATTCAGTTTTTGATAGTGCAGAATACAAAGGTGCGAAAAATATATGAAATTGTTAGAAATTGTCCACACTTTCATTTTGTTTTAATGATAGCTTGTTTTCATCTGCCACAGATGGTGATTGTTTTGGTTCACATATTCTATACACAATTCCCAAATTTTAATGATACTGATCCTTAAAACAGTTATACAAGAAAACCTTAGTCACGGTTTGAAGATTGGTATAGTGAGAAGACCTAAAGAAATAAAACAGAAAAGGATTAATACTGTGTCATTCATTTATAGCAGAAGACCCATGAAGGGTGATTTCAAAATTACTACACATATCTAATTTTTTTTTTTTCTCATATGTTTGCAAATTATATTTAGCTGTCAGACTTGATATTGTAGAAAGTTGTTTTTTTACAAAGTATATTATATTGCTGTTTTAATCCATTAACTAAGCATGCATGCAAACTTTGTTTGCATGTGAAATGTCTTTCATGACTAGTATCTCATAATGCAAAAACATGGGAATCATCACTACCTAGATGGGCTTAAACCTTTATTAAGGTCTCATCAGTTGGAGCTAGACCCAGAAAGATACTAAGGTTAAATGAATGCAGAAGTCATACATTTAAAACAATATGTAAGTAGCAAAATGGTGAAGTATCATATTATTAAAATACTCTGATTTAGAGATAGCTGTAGAAAGGTTTTTTTTTTTAAACACTTAGTTACTTAGAAAGTATATTACGACACAAAATTATATTTTTATTTTAATCATTTACCCAATATGGTAATATGCTATTTTACTACTTTGATATAGAAAATATACCTTTTGTATTGATTTAAGTTTAGTATCTTCCTGGGTTTAGCTCTTGCTAATGATACCTAAATAAAGGCCAATGATGTGTGTGTGTGTGTAGTGATCCTTTCCATAAAGTTTTTGCATTATGGGATACAGACGCATTTGATGTGAAGTCAACAGCTTCTATATGCAACCAGACTAGTTGAAGATACTTAATGTGCAAATTGTTAATGTTTGGATAAAGGATTAAAACAAGAATTAAATTTGTCAAGTGTAATAAACTCGGTAAGAAAACACGTAACTTAACTTTTCGTAAGAAAAACTTAACTTAATCCATGTTAAGTAGTAATACAGGGAGTAAGGGAACTAATTTTCTGGAAGATTCAAGGATCAAATGTCTTAAGCTACATGTTTTGGAGAGAGCACAAAGAGGGTCTGATTCTGATATTTTTATCTCTAGTTGAAATGTTTGATCACATAGTCTTGATTTTCAGGTGAACAGGCATAAAGTCTCAAGGCGTATGTGCTGCTATAAGTCAGCTGATTATAGTCATCTGACTATAATCAGCTTAGAAATCAGTTTGGGTAGCATTGCAGATGAAAAAATTTAAAGTAGAAAGATCAATAATGCATGGGAAGGAATAGTTACAAGTTTTTAGATGTGTGAAGCAAGTATGAATTTACATAAGAGGGATGGTCTGCACTTGAATTCATTTAGTATCAGGAGTCTGGAGAAATTGATTTGGTTGTTGTCGAGTCCATTGAAGAGCTTCTAGATATGACCGTGGATCTGCAGAACTGCTTTGGCAATCTATTGAACTTTGGAGTAGTGCTTTTTTCTAGGGTTATTGTCAATTTTCTGTAGAGAAGCAGCAATTGCTAGACAAGAATAGATATGGAGAGGTGTTAATTCAACTCCTGGACAGTTCTTGCATGAATCATAGCTTCTACCACTGTCTGGCTGTATTTTCATGCTTTTAAAATGTTCTGTCCTTAGTCTGGCAATGATTGTGGTTATCTCATTATTTTCACTGATTTCATTCCTCTTCTTGATAGTTTGTTCATCATCATCAAATTCCTGCCATGTACCCTCAAGGGGTGTACAGGATATGACAGTACTACATGAAAAAATTACATCATTACTAACTTCCTATCTACAATTTTCCTCCAAATCAGTCTGTTACTTGTCAAGACTCCAACATTATCAGATCTTATATTTCTATCGTCTAAGGCACTTTGTACCGTATCAATCCACCTATATCTTGGTCTTCCTCTGGGTCGTTTTCCTGCCAACCTGGCAGAGAACACTTGTTTTGCTAATCTTTCCTCTCCCATTCTATTTAAGTGACCATACCATCTGAGATTAGCTGTGCTAACGCATTCCTGGATGCTGACAATGTCAAGTTCTTTCCTAATATCCTCATTTTTAATATGATATTGCCATTGATGCCATCTGTTCACGCCTCTAATCTTTCTCAGGACTCTCATATCTGCGGTCTCTAGTCTTTGGCCAAGTGATTTACTTCTCACCCAGCTCTCAGATCCATAAGTTAAAATTGGTTTGAACACAGTCTTGTATACAGCTAATTTAGTGTTCCGACTAATTTCTTTCATATTCCATATGAATTTATTCAATTGACTTCCCACGATACCAGCTTTGCTGATTCTGTTGTCTATTTCTATATTTAGTTTACCATCTTCAGTAAAAATTGTGCCTAAGTAGCTGAAATGTTTTACTTGTTCCACAGGTTCTCCATTCACAACACAGTTGATATTTTCAATGATTCTGCCTATTTTCATTGTCTTTGTCTTTTTATTGCTAACCTTCATACCATATCTATTACAACAGCTATTCAATTTAGTCAGAGAATCTTGCAGACTTGTAGCGGATTTATTTAGACGTATAACATCATCCGCATAAAGCAAAGAGCTGACATTAACATCTCCAATTTTGATATCAGGTTTAATACCACTTTCCTTCATAATGTGATCCATATAGATAATGAATAACAGAGGCAATAATGTACATCCTTGTCTCACACCAGATTTAACACTAAACCATCTTCCTGTACTTCCTTCAATTCTAACTGCTGACTCACAACTTAAATAAAGACTAAGTATTGCTTGATATAATGCCCCATTGACACCATATAACTGCAGCGTATTGAATAGCTTCTCTCTTGGCACCTTGTCATATGCCTTTTCCAAATCGACAAAACTTAAATACAGATCTTTGTTATATTCCCATGCTTTCTCGACTATTTGTCGTAAAGTGAAGATCTGATCCTGACAGCCTCTATTTGGCCTGAATCCAGCTTGTTCTTCACCAAGCTTTTCTTCCACAATTCTTCTCAACTGTTTCTCAAGTATACTTGCATAGATCTTGCCAGGAACACTCAGTAGGGAAATACCTCTGTAATTCTCACATTCAGTTTTATTTCCCTTTTTATATATGGGTACTATGAGAGCTCTACTCCAATTATCGGGAATTCGTCCCTCTGTCCAGGCTTTCTGAACTATGCAGTGCAGCCACTGTAAGACTCTTATACCACCATACTTCAGCATTTCTGGTCGAATATCATCTACTCCTGCTGCCTTTCCACATTTCAAGCCTTTGATGGCTTTTTCTACTTCAAGTATGGATATGTATTCCTGACTGCATGCCTGGTCAGTGTATTTTTATCACTGTGCTGTCATCACTGCTTGTTTCATTTAGCAGTTTTTCAAAGTAATTACTCCATACTTCAAGGATATCTTTTTCTCTTGTTTTCATTTCACCTTTATCATTTCTAATTCCTTTTACAGCACTCTTTCCTCCATTCCTAAGCTTCTTCAACAACCTCCAGAATATTTTGCCACCTTCTTGATATTTATTTTCTATATTTTTGCCAAAGTCCTCCCATGACTTTTGTTTAGCTAGTTTTACACACTGTTTAGCTTTCTTACATTTGTCTCTGTATTCTGTAAGAGTAAAAGCTGACTTATTTGCCAGGAACTTTTGATATGCTTTCTTCTTTTCCTTCACTGCCTCTTTAACTTCCTGTGTCCACCAGGGAGTTCTGATTTTTTTATCCTTGCACACAACCTCACCACATGCCTCTCTGGCAGAATCAATCAATGTTTCCTTCAGAGTTTGCCACTGAATCTCCAAGATTTGATTCCTGTTCTCAAACTCTTTCATTTTCTTCTCAATAGTATTTCTGTATTTTAGTCTACAGTTCACATCTGAGAGCTGCTCAACTTTTATTCGCTTTAAAACTTTCTTACATGTTATTCTTTTCAATATGAAATTCAATTTTATCCTGCTCAAGACTAAATAGTGATCACTTCCAATTTCAAATCCTCTGTACACTCTGGTGTCCTGCACCAGGGAGAAAACATCACTATCAACAATAACATAGTCAATGAGACTTTTCTTATTCCTAGCCTCTTCTCTTCAGGTGAATTTGTGCACATTTTTATGTTGGAACATGGTGTTAGTAATAACCAGTCCATGTCCTGAGCAGAAATCCAACAGATATTTGCCATTATTATTAGCTTTGCTCTTCTCTCGAAATTTTCCCAAAATATTTTTGTATGTCTCACAATCATTTCCTACTCTACTATTTAGATCCCCAACAAGGACTAACTTTTCCTTTTTCATTGTGTCAGTTGCTTTTTCTAAAGCCTCAAAAAATTCCTCCACTTCTACCTTAGTAGAACCTTCTGTGGGACCATAGGCACAAATAAGTCTCATTGTCCAGTTCCCCATTCTCATATTTGCCCACATTACTCTACTTGAGACTGACTGCCATTCAAGAAGATTAGCCTCGTATTTTGTGTTGAATACTATGGCTACTCCTTTTCCTTGATTGTCATTGCCTGAATATAACATTTTGTATTTATTGCTCAGAAAAATCTCACCAGTTTTGGTCTTTTTTGTTTCAGTCACCCCTATTATGTCGATCTGGTACTTATCTAATTCCTCAGCTAGCTCCATTTCTTTGCCATTCAGGCTTCTTACATTGATAGTACCGATCTTTAACTCTGGTGAAGTTGGGGTTTGTTTTCAGATTTGTTCCAGTAGCTGACTTTTCGCTGTTCGCCCTGGTTCCCTGGAGAAAACAACGGGGGCCTTGTTTAACCGGGCGACGGCGCAGCTGGCATGAAATTTTGTCATGTTGTACCATCATTTTTTATTTTGGTTTAACCAATAAGAATACAATTTGGTCGGCTAAATCCCAAATTGCCAGCCCATCCTCGTTCGTTCAGTATCAAAGTAGATACCCAACAGGGTGCACCACAAGAAGGTGAGGATTGGACATTAGGTCAGAAGCCCTGGTTGGTTCTCCGCATTCCTTTAAAGGCTATGTGGAGGTCTCCTCTCAGTTATACAGCTTTGACCCTTAAGCACCACCTTATCTGTCTGCTTTTCATTGCCTATAATAATTACTTGGGCTGGTGTCCTTTGCAGTGTACAGTTCCTATTTTTCAAATTTAAAATCTTTAGTAGTTCACGAATTTCTCCTGTGCGAGATTTATTTTTCCATGTTTTAATGCCTCTAGTGCAGATTTTGAGTCACTATAGATGGTTGTTCCTTCTGTAATGTTTATTACTGGAATTGAGAGATAGAGCTTGAGAGCTGTTTGTATGGCTGTTAATTCATGAGTGAAGTTTGAAGCTATGTTGCCAGTTTTTTAGTCTTGATTTGCATTTCCTCACCTCCAGGTAGGGTTAGAAAAATCCCTGAACCTCCTTGGTTGAGTGCTTCATCAGATGATCCATCATTGTAGGCAATGATATGGTTTGGATTATTTAAATGATGTATAGTGTCCTTTTCATTTATTTTCTTGCTGTGAATCCTTTTTTGAACAGGGTTCTAGAAGATTTAAGTTCATCATTGTGTTTTTGGTAGATAGTGGAAAAGAATGGCTCTTTACGTATTTCAATGGACAGGTGTTCTAAGTCAATCTGTTTTCTAATTTCATGATCGTATTGTAAATTGGATGATCTCTTTAGTCTAGATTTTCTTGTCCAGGCATTGAAAGTCCTGAGTAAGATGTGATCCTGTTGTTTGCTCCTGATTGTGTTAGTGAATTTAACTGAGGACAGTTTTCTTCAGTCTTCTAATATGTGAAGCCCACACTCTTGTCGAGCTTTTAAATTATTCGTGGATGAGACTGCACCTATAATTTTTGCTGCTCTTGATTGTACTCTGTCAAGTTTTTCTTTTGAGCTAGTAGAAGCTGGAGCCCAGATTGATTAGGCATATTCCATAGTGGGTTGTATGAGTGCCGTATATATGTAGTTTTCAGTGTCTTCAGTTTTGCACCCCACTTTGTTCTACAAAGCCTTTTGATGATATTAAGCTTTTTAAGAGCTTTATTAGATATATTTGTAATATCAGTTGTAAATCTCAGTTCAGTATCTAGGATTAGGCCTAAGTATTTTGGAGACTGTTTTTTCCTATTTTGGTATTATATATTTTGATTTGGCGATTGAAATTGTGTCTATTTTTTTTCTATCAGTGGAGAAGATGCAGTTTTGTTTTTTCTGGGTTTATCTGTAATTTGAGTTCCTTTGCCCATCTTTCTAAGCCTTTTATTGAATTATTTAGGACTTTTTCAGATATTTGAGGATTACTGCTTGTTCGCTATATCGCCTGTGTAGCATGCTATTTTTGTGTCATTTGTTATGTGAGGATGGATATTGTTCATATAGATGAGAAATATGAAGTGGGCTTAAAACAGAACCTTGTGGGACTCCAGCCCAAGTTCAATGCATGTTGGAATAAATTCCATTAACTTTTACTTTCATTTTTCTTCCTTTCATGAAATCTGAAATCCAAATTAATCCGTTCTCCCTTATTCCAGTATCATATGCAATTTTTATTAGTTTTTGTTCTCCAAACATGATTGAAGGCAGCTGCGAGATCTAAGAATACTGCTGTTATCTTCTTTGGTGGTTTTTCTTGAAAGCCATCTATGACTGATTGGCAAAGATAAAATAATTGATCTTCTGCTCTGTGTTGAGACCTGTGTGCAGTTTGGTAGAAGTTGATCTTGTTATTATCTACGAGCCAATTCATAAGTCTGGTATGTATTATTCTTTCGTTTAGTTTACAGAGAGTGCTAGTCAATGCTATTGGTCTGTAGCTTTTGTAGTCAATAGGGTTTTTGTTAGGTTTGAGTAAGGATATAATGACTGATGTTTTCCAGATTTTTTGGTAGTTTACCTGTATTCCAGAAAGTGTTAAATATCTTCAGAAGGCAGTGTTTTGGGCTATTTTCCCCATGTTTTTAATCATATGGTCCAAAGATAAGATTGATTCTGGGCGATTTGTCAGGGTCAGTTTGACTCATTGCTGTTTTTAATTCTGTCATTGTGAGGTCCTGAGTAAAGATGTATTCAGAAGGATAGGTTCTGTATTGTGTTAGCAGATGTTTTGCAATTTTCCTGCGTCTTCTTTGCTATATTGCAGTTTGCTTACTTTCCTTACTTTATGTTTGGCTAGTATATTTTTCATCTGTTTGTTGCTGCTGTATTAATTCCTGAGGAGACTGTGTTCGAAGAGTGATCAGTATCCAGAAGATGATCAGAAGTGTTGCATTATTTAATAATCTGAGGATATTCCAGTTGTGAGTCTTTTCTTGGATCTAGTCTATTGCAGAATTCTTCCCACTTTTTTTGTTTGCAGTAAGAAATTTCATCTTTATGTTTTGAGTTAATTATATTAACGTTCTTCTGTATTATTGTGTTTTAACTATTCATTGATAATATCTCTTTCAGTGATCATAGCATTGATATTAAGATCTTTCTAAAATGGAACCCAACTGTTTTTCCTGAATCCTCTGGGAATTGAATTTTTTGCAGCTCTCTGTATGTTGTTAGTTAATTATAGTAGTTGCTGATCAAGTTCTTTATTAGTGGGTGTGCCTGTGCAGTATGCTTTTAATAGTTGTGTGTATTCAAGCCAATTTGCTTTTCTCAAGTTCTAAGATCTCCTTGTCTGTGTTTTTTGGTCTAACTGCAAATTAACGGTTGTGATGATAGGTCTATTATCACCTTTAGTATTTTCTTTAGCATTCTTTAGTATTTTCCACTGGGTAAGACTCGCAGGTTTCATAATCTACTGCTGTGATGTCTACTGCTGATTTTGTGCCTGTTCATAAACAATAAACCTTGAAATCATAAACAACAAGCAAAATACATATATGTATTTTGCTTGTTGTTTATGATTTCAAGGTTTAGATTGTTGTTTATTGTTTATGATCTCATTTAGATCAGGGGTACTTAAGGTTCAAAGCTATATAAATGAGAAGAGACCATGTCATAGCCTTTAAAGGAATGCGGAGAACTGATCAGGGCTTCTGACTTAATGTCCAATCCAGACCTTCTCGTGGAGCACCCCGTTAGGTATCTACCTGGATACTGAACGAATGAGGATGGGCTAGCAATCTGAGATTTAGCCAAAAAAAAAACTTTTATTCTTACTGGTATAAAACAAAATAAAAAAATGATGGTACAACATAACAGAATTTCATATCGGCTGGGGCTCGCCTGGTTATACAAGGTCCCAGGAACCAGGGCAAACCATGAAAGGTCAGCTACTGGAACAAATCCTAAAATTTACCCCAACTTAACATCACCAGAGTTCAAGATTGGTACTATCAACATAAGAAGCCTGAATGGCAAAGAAATGGAGCTAGCTGTGGAATTGGATAAGTACCAGATCGACATAATAGAGGTAACTGTAACAAAAAAGGCAAAAACTACTGAGATCTATCTGAGCAATAAATACAAAATGTTATATTCAGGCAATGACAATCAAGGAAAAGAAGGAGTAGCCATAGTATTCAACACTAAATACAAGGCTAATCTTCTTTAATGGCAGGCAGTCTCAAGTAGAGTGATGTGGGGAAATATCAGAATGGGGAACTGGACAATGAGACTTATTTGTGCCTATGGTCCCACAGAAGGTTCTACTAAGGTAGAAGTGGAGGAATTTTTTGACGCTCTAGAAAAAGCAACTGACACAATGAAAAAGGAAAAGTTGGTCCTTGTTGGGGATCTAAATAGCAAAGTAGGAAATGACTGCCAGACACAAAAATATACTGGGAAAATTTGGAGAAAAGAGCAAAGCTAATAATAATGGCAAGTACCTGTTGGATTTCTGCACAGGACATGGACTGGTTATTATTAACACAATGTTCCAACATAAAAATGTGCATAAATTCACATTGAGAGAAGAGAAAGGGAATAAGAAAAGTCTCATTGACTATGTTATTGTTGATAATGATGTTTTCTCCCTGGTTCAGGAAAACCAGAGTGTACAGAGGATTTGAAATTGGAAGTGATCACCATTTAGTCTTGAGCAGGATAAAATTGAATTCCATATTGAAAAGAAGAACATGTAAGAAAGTTTTAAAGTGAATAAAACTTGAGCAGCTCTCAGATGTGAATGTAGACTAAAATACACAAACATGATTGAAGAAAAAATGAAAAAGTTTGAGAACAGGAACCAAACCTTAGAGATTCAGTGGCAAGCTCTGAAGAAAACACTGACTGATTCAGCCAGAGAGGCATGTAGTGAGGTTGTCTGTAAGGATAGAAAAATCAGAACTCCATGATGGACACAGGAAGTTAAAGAGGCAGTGAAGGAAAAGAAAGCATATCAAAAATTCCTGGCAAATAAGTCAGCCTGTGCTCTTAAAGAATATAGAGACAAATGTAAGAAAGCTAAACACTGTAAAACTAGCTAAACAAAAGTCATGGAAGAACTTTGGTAAGAACATAGAAAACAAATATCAAGAAGGAGGCAAGATATTCAGGAGGATGTAAAAGAAATCAGAGATGATAAAGGTGACATGAAAACAAGAGAAAAAGATATCCTTGAAGTATGGAGTAATTACTTTGAAAACATGGCTAAATGAAACAAACAGTGATAAAAAACGCTGACCAGGCATGTAGTCAGGAATACATATCCATACTTGAAGTAGAAAAAGTCATCAAAAGCCTGAAATGTGGAAAGGCAGCAGGAGTAGATGATATTCGACAGAAATGCCCAACTATGGAGGTATAAAAGCCTTACAGTGGCTGCATTGCATAGTTCAGAAGGCCTAGACAGAGGGACGAATTCCAGATGATTGGAGTAGAGCTCTCATAGTACCCATATATAAAAAGGGAAATAAAACAGTGTGAGAATTACAGAGGTATTTCATTACTGAGTGTTCCTGGTAAGATATATGAATGTATATTTGAGAAAAGGTTGAGAAGGATTGTGGAAGAGAAGCTTGGTGAAGAACAAGCTGGATAGGCCAAATAGAGGCTGTCAGAATCAGATTTTCACTTTATGGGAATATAAGAAAGATTTGTATTTAAGTTTCGTAGATCCGGGAAAGGCATATGACAAGGTGCCAAGAGAGAAGCTATTCGAAAAGCTACAGTTATATTCTGTCAATGGGGCATTATATCAAGCAATACTTAGTCTTTATTTGAGTTGTAAGTCAGCAGTTAGAATTGAAGGAAGCACAGGAAGGTGGTTTAATGTTAAATCTGGTGTCAGACAAGGATGTACATTATCCCCTCTGTTATTCATTATCTATATGGATCATGTTATGAAGGAAAGTGGTATTGATCCTGATATCAAAATTGGAGTCTCAGTTCTTTGCTTTGTGCAGATGATGGTATACTTCTAAATAAATCTGCTGCAAGTTTGCAAGAGTTCCTGACTAAAGTGAATAACTGTTGTAATAGATATGATATTAAGGTCAGCATTAAAAAGACAAAGATAATGAAAATAAGTAGAAACATTGAAAATATCAACTGTATTTTGAATGGACAACCTATTGAACAAGTAAAACATTTCAGCTACTTAGGCACGATTTTTAGTGAAGATGGTAAATTAAATAAGAAATAGACAAATGAATCAACAAAGCTGGTATGGTAGGAAGTCAAATGAATAAATTTATATGGAATAAGAGAGAAATTAGTCAAAACACTAAATTAGCAGTATACAAGACAATGTTCAAACCAATTTCAACTTATGGATCTGAGAGCTGGGTCAGAAGTAAAACACTTGACCAAAGACTAGAGACTGCAGATATGAGAGTCCTGAGAAAGATTGGGGCATGAACAGATGGCATCAGTAGCAATATCATATTAAAAACGAGGATATTAGGAAAGAACTTGACATTGTCAGCATCCAGGAGTGCATTAGCAGAGCTAATCTCAGTGGTATGGTCACTTAAACAGAATGGGAGAAGACAGATTATCAAAACAGGAAAATGACCAAGATATAGGTGGATTGATAAAGTAAAAAGTAACTTAGAAGATAGAAATATAAGATCTGATAATGTTGGAGTCTTGACAAATAACAGACTGAGTTGGAGGAAAATTGTAGATAGGAAGTTAGTAATGATGTACTTTTTCATGTAGTGCTATCATATCCTGTACATCCCTTGAGGGTATATACATATATACACACACACACACGTGTATATACACATACATACATGTATGTGTGTGTATGTATGTATGTATATCTAAACCTCATCATCATCAGGAATTTGATAATGAGGTTTAGATCATTAATTATGTCTTCTATTTGTGCTCTTTCTGATCTAGTTGTGGGGAGCCCCAAGTTGTGCTTTTGGCATTTAGATCTCCTTAAAGGATCTTTGCATCTGACATTGTTTGACTTAGTTGTTTAAGTAGTTCTGTATTTATATCTGTTATCTGGATGATATGCATTGACTATTGTGATAATGTGTTTTGGTAGAAATATCTTGACTGCTTGAGCCTCTGTGTTACTATTTGTAGTTCATATGATTTCTTTATATTTAACGTGTTTTGGTCTGTAAGAGTATAGCTAGACTTCCGCAGAACAATCAGGTCTGTCTTTCTTTAATGTTGAATAGCCTTTGATTTGAAGCTTCAGATTTTGATTTAGTTTTGTTTCTTGTAAGCATGCAATGTGGATGTTATTTTTGTATAAAATGTTCTTAAGCTCTTCCACCTTTTTTTGAGTGCCATTTATGTTTAGCTGAAGTATGTTGAGTCCTCGTTGCATATTTCTCATCGAGATTCTGGACTGCAACTCTCGACAGGTTGGCTGCCCAAGATGCTGTAGCATATTTGTCATCGAGATCCCAACTGATTTGGTATGAGACCTAATACAGTCAGGGAAACTAGATCATGATGGGGAGAATCTGTGCATCAGATCTACCAAATTATGTACCTCTGTTGATGATACAAATGTGCATTACCATGGAGGTGATTATGAAGAAAAGATGATCATGTGTTCATCGAGTGCAGATTTGTGCGCAAGGATATCTGTTTATAAGTGAAGCAATAGATAGTAAGTAGAGATCTGAAAGTTGTACCAATGGTCATTGCAGACTACAGATTCATCTATACATGAATGCCAGGAGCATAAGGAATAAAGAAGGTAGTTTGTTGCCTTGATAAATACATGGGGACATCGGATTGTTTTCAGATCCAGCAATACTAATTGATATTGAATGTAAATGGTATAGTATTTGTAAGTAGGATACACAAGATAAGGAGGAGTGTGCTGCTAATGATATTAGATAAGTCCAACTAGAAAAGAAAGCCAAGACTGACTGCAATATTAGTAACAATTTTTCATGCAGCAGCGAATTTCAAGCTATCTGGTGTGAGGTGGCCTAACAAGACCAAATACACTGCTTGGAAAGAAGTCAGACATCCCATTAGCAAGGTGCATCGTTTATGTAACAAGTGACATGTTTGAAACTGGTATAAATTGGAGGAATATGATGCTCCCAAGTCAGAGCAACTGTGTCAGGGGAAATGGCTGTGAGAAGGGAACTCATGGACTGAAAAAGACGTTGTGATAGGATGCCATGTTGCAAGCCTACCTGTTTGGCAAATTGTTGACAACTTGGGCTATCCGAGGTCAACAGTCAATGATACCGTACTGAGATGAAAACATAGGGAGTCAACTGCAAGTGCTACCTACAGTGACATTCATCAGCGAACACATTGTATGTGGAGTTCCAAGCATCGACTGGAACTTGAATCTGCATAGAAACATTCAGAACTAAGACTCGCAACATGGATTTCCATGGCAGGCCCACAATATGCAAGCCCCACATTATCTGAACCAACATGCAACGTTGTTTTTAGTGGTACAAAGAGTGTACAGTGGGGCATGGAAGCCTTGGAAAGCAGTGTTGTGGAGCAATGAATCAAGTTGCACCCTCTACTGAGCGGAACGGGTCTGGGTATGGCAGATGTTTGTGAATGTCTCTTACTGGTGCATGTAACCCCAACTACAAAATTGGGAGGTAGCAATGTGATGGTATGGTCCAGTTTTTCCTGGTTTAGCTTCAGACCTCTGTGGTGTTATGAACACTGAACTCCGAGAGAGAGAGAGAGAGAGATCCAAACATTCTGGACAATGCAATTCTTTGTGGTATTTCTACAGAAATGACCATTGTCTCTTTCAGCAAGACAATGCGCCATGTCACAAGGTAAGGCTGCTGCTGCTGTAACTGAATGATTTGTGGACATGGATGTCACCACACTTGATGAACTGGCCTCCACAGAGCCCTGATATCAACCCTATTAA
This sequence comes from Typopeltis vanoorti, assembly GCF_054136105.1. Classification (NCBI taxonomy): domain Eukaryota; kingdom Metazoa; phylum Arthropoda; class Arachnida; order Uropygi; family Thelyphonidae; genus Typopeltis; species Typopeltis vanoorti. The sequence continues at coordinate 64,966,990 of NC_143569.1, forward strand.
ACATCTGTGGGATGAACTGGAGCATCAGGTGAGGTCAAGGGATGTTCACTCCACAACAGTCCTGCTGATTGCTATCTTACACTTGTAGAACGTATGTCTCACATCCTACATCTTATTAGAGTGAGCATCATGGTTGTTTGTTCCTCACACTATGGTGTCCGTTGACTTCTTTCAAAGCAGAGTATGGTGGAGTTATAAGATCTAATGGATCAGCTCCTGGTGATGACGAAATGCATTACCAAATAAACTTCATTATCGTCATCAAATTCTTGACATGTACCCTCAAGGGTACATCAGGAATACTGTGTGGCAAAGAGCCACATCCCTCCCCTCCCATTTTCACAGAACAGTGTGGATCTAGACTGGAAAGTCTAAAGATATTCCAGAGGAAGGCAATGGCAAACTATCTCTGTACCTTGCCAGGAATATTCTATGAGCATGCCAAAAATGAGAAAGTATGATATGGTGCTGGATGGTAAGACCTCCGGGCCTGAAACATCCAACATGCAACTGGGGAAGAATAGAGGTCTTCCACAAGTAGAACTAGTTGTTATGACGTGTCTAGGTCAAACCCGGAAGGAAGCTTGTCACGGATGTTGCTGGTTGGAAAAGGGAGGCTCCCTGTTTCACAAGAATCCACAACATCGGAACTTGGAATGTTAGAATTATGATCCAAAGTAAGCTGAAAATAATAAAGATGGAAATGGACTGCAAGAAGCTGAATATATTGGGAATAAGTGAACTTAGATGGACAGGAATGGACCATTTTCAGTCAGGGGACTATATGGTGTATTACTCAGGACATGAGACTAGTCGTAAAAATGGAGTATCTTTCTTACTCAGGAAAAAGAGGCTTGTTATGTATTAGGCTATAATCTAGTGAGTGACAGAATCATTTCTCTAAGAGTCAGTGGACATCCAATGAATATACCATCATACAGGTTTATGCACCCACTACACAGGCACCAAAAGAAGACATAGAAGAATTTTATGGAAAGTTACAAGATGATAGATGCAACACCAAAGCAAGATTTATGGCTACTTATCGAAGATTGGAATGCAAAAGTGGGAGAAACCGAAGGACAAGGAACAACAGATCATTTTGGTTTAGGTATTCATAACACTGCAGGGAAGAGACTAATGAGTTTTGTGCAGAAAATTCTTTGTTACTAATACCTGCTTTAAACAGCACAAACAGAGATTATACACATGGATATCACCTGATGGACAATACAGAAATCAAATTGACTATATACTTGGACAAAGGAGATGGAGAAGTGCAATTCAGTCTGTCAGGACTTTTCCAGGTGCAGACTGTGGAACAGACCATGAATTATTAGTGGTTACGATACATGTGAAATTACAGAAACTGAAAGCAACACAAATGCAATCTTGGAAACATACTGGCTGAATACAATATTAGTATACAGAACAGATTCAACACACTCAATTTGTGTGAAAGAGAACCAAGATGAACTATGGGAAGAGATTCAAGATATACTTAAAACAGATGCAAAGAAGAATATTCCAACAGTTTGTAAGAAGAAGAAGTCTAAATGGCTGTCAGAAGATGCCACCAAAACTGCTCGGGAAAGGAGGAAAACGAAGGCCACAGGAAATTTGCAGGAAGTATGGCATTTAAATGCAGAGTTTCAACAACAAGCCAGGAGAGACGAGGAAAAATACTTTAACCAGGAATGCCAACAAATAGAAGACCAAAACAAGTAAGAAAAAACAAGAGATCTTCTCAAAACGATCAGGGAACTAACAGGGAAGTTCAGTGCCAAGGTAACAATATTGAAAAGTAAACACAAAGGATATCTTACAGAAGCCGAAGCTTCCATCAAAGAAAGCTGGAACAAGTATACAGAAGCACTTTACAGAAAGGACTCCAAAATTACTGAGAAATTTGAAGAGCAGGATTACATACAGGAGCCAGTACCACTGGAGAAGGAGCGAGGTGGGCGCTGCAACAGCTATCCAGTAAGAAAGCACCAGGAGGAGATGGAATACCTATCGAGCTGCTCAAAGCCCTGGGAGAAGAGGCAGTTAAAATTTTAACAGCTCTGTGTCAGCGAATTTGGATCACAACTACGTGGCCTAGGGAATGGAAAAAACCAGTTTATATACCTTTATTGAAGAAAGGTGATGCAAGAATGCAAAAAATTACAGAATTATAACACTGATTTCTCATGCAAGTAAAGTCTTACTTAAGTCATTCAGAAAAGACTGGAACCATTCATGTAGAGAGAAATGCCAGATGAACAGGCAGGATTTCAAAAAGGCAAAGGAACAAGAGACCAGATCACGAATGTGAGATGGTGAATAGAAAGAGTACAGGAATATCAAAAGAATGTCTACCTTTGTTTCCTTGACTATAGTAAGGCTTTTGACTCTGTAGATCATGTGAAATTGATCATGCAAGAAGCTACTGTCCAAACAGGTATTGGAGAAACTTAGTATTTCACAATAGGTAAAGGGATAAACAGGGATGTATTTTATCTCCGTGCCTGTTTAACTTGTACAGCAAATACATTTTAATACAAAAGACAAAAGTTATGGCAACATGTGAACTTAATGATTTTGAAATAGACTGGGAGAAAATGGAAGTAGTCAACAATTTTGTGCTGCTAGGATTCTGAACTGATAAAGATGGGTATTGTACTGAAGAATATTATTACTCAGAAAGAAAGCAATGACAAATTTAAGCAAGATCTTTAAAGACAGAGATATTAGCCTCGCAACAAAAATCAGAATTATGAAAGCAATGGTATTTTCACATCCATACAGTACCCTGTGGTACTGTATGATGTGAAAGTTGGACCCTGAGAAAGAGTGAAAGAAGGAAGATAGATGCATTTAAATTATCGGTTTGGAGATGCTTACTAAGAACATCATGGATTGCAAAGCAAACCAATAAATCTGTGATAGAATAAAGCCAGATTGCTCCTTCGAAACTATGATCATCAAGCAAAAACTGTGATACTTCAGACATAATGCAAGCAAACAACAGTCTGGAGAAGATGATGATACTTGCTAAAGTTGACAAAAGCAGGAGAAGAGAAAGACCAAGAATTAGATGGAGTTAAAGAAGCAACTGGAACGTGCCTGGAAATTCTGAAAGATATGGCTAGGGATAGATCTGAATGGAGAGCGTATGTTCATAGATTCATCAGGAGTCGAAAATGACTCAATGGAACATAACAACAACCTCAAGGGGGTGTACAGGATATGATAGTACTACATGAAAAACTTATATCATTACTAACTTCATATCTACAATTTTCCTCCAAATCAAGTTCTATCTTCTAAGGCACTTTTTACTGTATCAATCCACCTATATCTTGGTCTTCCTCTGGGTCTTTTTCCTGCCAACCTGGCAGAGAACATTTGTTTTGCTAATCTTTCCTCTCCCATTCTATTTAAGTGACCATGTAAAATCTCTCATGATAAGTACCATGACTTATCAAGTTCAGTTTTACAATGGTTTTAATTTAGGATATGTACTGAAAATATATGTAAAATGTTCAATGAAATATAATTCCCTATAAGTTATTGTGTCAAGCAAAAGGGAAATTTCTTGTGGCACATGAATCAGCAAATTAAATTGAGATTAGCAAAGAACAAAGAGGATTATCATGAGAGAAAAAGTTAGAAACTTGCAAAAGATGATGTCATCACACCAGAAGGTCAGCAAGTACCAAAGACAAAGAAGTTGAAAAGTGTGCGAAGATTATGTCAACACACCTGGAGGTAAGCACGTGACAAGTTTGGAAAGCAAGCAAATGTGAAAACAAAGGAAAGTAGACACATAAGGCACCCCAGCAGTAAGCAAAATAATTACAGGATTCTCAATGCTTGCTCTTGACTGTAATCGCCACCATCCATGGTTGGAAAAAGAAAGAAGCTTCGATGGTCTTCCTTCAGGATTATCAAGACGTGATTATTGTATTTGAAGATTTTAATCATTCGAAACTTCTCTTCTATTCGAAAGGAACAGAAGAGAAGTTTCGGCTATCGCCTACATGAAGGGGACATTGTGACAAAAACATTAGGAAGGAAGAAATGAACACAGTGAATGAAAGAAAGGTCAGGAAGATTTCTGGAGAACACTTGATTAATGAGAAGAATTGTTCATGAAAGAGCAACTTGGGAGTAGCTATATTTCTGGAAATATGTTTAGAAATTAGTTTTTTTAATTTGTTTTAGATCATAATGTTAAGTTTAAGTGCTAAGATAATTCAGAATCAAGGTTTAGAGATATGAAGAATTTGTATCTATCTAGTGTGTATATTGTAAATATTCTTTGGGCTTAAAAGTTTGTAAACAATGCACTGAACTGTGAGGTGTGCTATCCCAAAAAAAAAAAAAAATCCGACCCTGTGTGCGAGTAATATGTATTAAATTTTATTATGTATAGTGAGGAATGCGCATATAATTTCAGATATCTGCATTGTCTTTGAATAACATCTTTAATTCTCATTCTCAATATATATAGTCTAGATGGCACAGTAGATAAACAAATTTGCTAGACTATAGATCGTGAGAGATAAGACATAGCATAAGCACACATATAGTAGCAGTCAGAAAGTTAGATGACCGACCATAATAAGAAAGTTAGAGACAAAGACAAAGCAGGATAGATAGACATGAGATAAAGAATGTTGCACATGGTGCAGACAACATCAAGCTATATGTAATATAAATTTTTACAACCATACCACCTGAGATTAGCCCTGCTAACAATGCCAAGTTCTTTCTTAATATCTTCATTTTTAATATGATATTGCGATGCCATCTGTTCGTGGCCTCTAATCTTTCTCAGGAGTCTCATATGTACGGTCTCTAGTCTTTGGTCAAGTGTTTTATTTCTAACCCAGCTCTCAGATCGATAAGCTAAAATTGGTTTGAACACTGCTTTGTATACAGCTAATTTAATGTTTTGACTAATTTCTCTCTTATACCATATAAATTTATTCAGTTGAGTTCCTACCATACCAGCTTTGTTGATTCTATTGTCTATTTTGATATTTAAGGTACCATCTTCACTAAAAATCCTGCATGATATACCACACAACCCATTATCTTCAATTAAAGCTCTTTATGCTGATGACACAGCGATATTGGCCAGATCATTAAAGCCTCACTTAGAAACTGCAAGAAAACCTACTGCAAATAGAACAGTATTTTGCCAAATGGCGTCTCCAGGTGAATCCTCAGAAGAGCATAGCCATCTTATTCTCTAGAAGATCAGTGCTTCCCAAAGAAGATATTCTCCTCTTTAACACAAAAATTCAGTGGAAAAGAGAAATCAAGTACCTTGGTGTAGTAATGGACAGTAAACTGACTTTCAACTCCCATATCAAGACTCTCTGTGCAAACACATCCAAAACCATAGCCCAGCTCTATCCGCTAATAAACAGAAACAGCAAACTGAGCACCAGAATCAAACTTCTCATATACAAACTGATGGTTCGTCCAATACTCACTTATGCCTCACCGGCCCGGAGCCATACTTCAAACTCAAATATCATTAAATTACAATGCATTCAGAACAAGTGTCTTAGAATGATCCTGGGCGCTCCATGGTTCATCCGAACTGTCCAACTGCACCGCGACACGGAGGTCCCCTATATTTACACCTTCATGCGGACTATAGCAACCAAATTCTTTTCAAAGGCAAGTGTGCATCCTAACAGACTGATCCAACTGGCCGCTGACTGTGATGCAACGGACTATTCTAAGCACAAAAGACCTAAAGCCATCCTAAATCCCCTCACTGAGGATTAATCTCCTAGCCCAATCAGGGCGAGCAATATAGCTCATAAACTCTTTCTACTCACAGTCTCTGTTAAGATAGCTGGGAATATGAAAAGCTTTTGCTTCACCCGTTAAGCCAGTAATGTTACTAGTTACTAAAAATTGTGCCTAAGTAGCTGAATTGTTTTATTTGTTCTATAGCTTCTCCATTCATGATGTAATTGATATTTTCAATGTTTCTGCTATTTTTTATTATTATTATTATTACTACCATTCAGGTCTCCATAGAAGACTCATCTTTGTGTTTCCTCCCAGGAAACACAAAGTCTATCATAACACTCCTTGACCATTCTTGCTCTCACCAGTATCAGGCAATGCATTCCACGGTTCGACCACCCTCCACGCCAAGAAAGTACTGCTCACAGCTTCTTTTCATACTTTCCAGGGATGGCCCCTTGTCACTCCTTCCTGCTGCTTCACTAAGTGAAAGAATTCCCCAGTGTCCACCCTGTAACTGCCTTTTGACAGCTTAAAAGTCTTGATCATATCACCTCATCACCAAACTCTGCAGTCCACATTCCCTCAGCCGATCCTCATAATTAATATTGTACAGTACTGAAACCATTTTTGATATTCACCTCTGCATCCTTTCCCACACTTAATTTATCCCCTTCAAATCCTGGGGACCAAATTTGAGAACCAGAAGTGTGGTCTAATCAGGGTCTTATAATGGAATGATAACTCTTCTATCCCTACAGGTCAGCGTCCTTCTCAGTATTGCAGCAATCCTCTGGGTTACCTGCACCGCCTTTGCAACATGTTTGCTGAATTTCAGTTTTCTATCAATCATCACCCTCAGATCTCGTCTCCCCTACTTCCTCCAGTACAGCTCCTCCAATCGAGTATGCAGCATCCCATCGATGGATCCCAAACTTCAAGACTTTACATTTTGCCTAATAAAATCAATACCTCCCCCCCCCCAGTCATTTGCCCATCTGCCTAATTTATTCAAATTTTCTTGCAGGACCACCACATCTGTACTATTACCATTGCTTTTTTTTTTTTCTGGAAAAAAGGTGCCAGTACTCACCATGAAGATGTTATTACAGCAACTTCCAGACTTTTAACATATCCTCAGATATACCCTCATCGTCTCAAGATCGCTTCTTGCTTTTAGTATCAACTGCAGAATGACGACCTCAGAGCAGTCACGAGTCTCCATATTTGCTAGGGTTGAACTGAGTGAGAGGACGTCCTACTATCCTGATGAACATCAGTGCAGAAGTTGTCCATACAAGCAGAGATGACCTAGATGAAGTTACTATAAGATTCATCTGAGAGAAACTCCTTTAACGTTCTCTGGAAGATATTGCAATTGTGCCCAAAGTGTGCTTTAGAGGAAGTAGTACTTCCAGCACTTTCTTGGATACTAAAATCTTAGCACACTTAGGCAAATCAGCATTATCTCCTTCAAGCAGATGCTTTCCAATAGCTTCTTTCAGACTCTTGTAAAAAGCAGATGTAGAAAGCCTTGAAGTATGGAGTAATTACTCCATACTTCAAGGATATCTTTTTCTCCAGTTTTCTAAGCACCTTTATCATCTCTAACTCCTTTTACAGCACTCTTTCCTCCATTTCTAAGCTTCTTCAACAACCTCCAGAATATCTTGCCACCTTCTTGATATTTATTTTCTATGTTCTCACCAAAGTCTTCCCATGACTTTTGTTTAGCTTTCTTACATTTGTCTCTGTATTCTCTAAGAGCACAAGCTGACTTATTTACCAGGAAACCTCAGATAACCTCACTACATGCTTCTCTGGCTGAATCAATCAATGTTTTCTTCAGGATTTGCTACTGCATCTCCAAGATTTGGTTCCTGTTCTCAAATTCTTTCATTTTTTCTTGAATAATGTTTATGTTTAGTCTACAGTTCACCTCTGAGAGCTGCTTAAGTTTTATTCAGTTTAGAACTTTCTTACATGTTCTTCTTTTCAATATGAAATTCAATTTTATCTTGCAATTATCTTGGTGATCACTTCCAATTTCAAATACCCTGTACACTATAGTGTCCTGCACCAGTGACAAAACATCACTATTAATAATAACATAGTCAATGAGACCTTTTCTTATTCCTTGCCTCTTCTCTCCATCTGAATTCGTGCACATTTTTATGTTGGAACATTGTGTTATTAATAACAAGCCCGTGTTCTGAGGAGAATTCCAACAAGTATTTGCTATTATTATTAGCTTTGCTCTTTTCGCCAAATTTTTCCAAAATATTTTTCTATGTCTGACAATCATTTCTTACTCTGCTATTTAGATCCCCAACAAGGACCAAACTTTTCCTTTTTCATTGTGTCAGTTGCTTTCTCTAAATCCTCAAAACATTCCTCCACTTTTATCTTAGTAGAACCTTCTGTGGGGTCATAGGCACAAATAGGTCTCATTGTCCAGTTCCCCATTCTGATATTTGTCACTATTTGATATTGCTTTTCATTCAAGAACTTTAGCCTTGTATTTAGTGTTGAATGCTATGGCTACTCCTTCCTTCCCTGAATTGTCATTGCCTGAATATAACATTTTGTGTTTATTGCTCAGAAAGATCACCAGTTTTTGTCTTTGTTGTCTCGGTCACCCCAATTATGTCAATCAGGTACTTATCCAATTCCTCGGCTATCTCCATTTCTTTGTTATTCAGGCTTCTTTGTTGATAATACCGATCTTGAATTCTGGTGATGTTGAGTTGGGGTGTGTTTTAGGATTTGTTCCAAATAAACTTGGAGGATATTAAATGGGTGACTAATTAACAAAACAATGAATGGGTAGCAGTGAAATCTCACAAGAAGAATGAAGCCAAATTTAGTGAGTTGCAAGATAACTTCATTAAGTGGCATATGACAAAAGAAACTTTAGATCAAAGAATATTAGATCTGATTATAGTGTTAGAGGGAGTTTCCAGTAAAAGATGCGACTGTTCTGCCTTGAATTGGTGATGGTGATCATGCTGCACAACAAAGCAGAAATTTATGACTAAGCAGAGTACCAGGTTCTATCTCAGGGTTTCAGTTGTTGGATGGGAAGAATATCACGAGTGCATGGGAGGTATCAAAAAAATACCTCAGTGATACAATATTTGAATATGGCTCTATATAATAAAGTCAACATAAAGAAAATGAATGCAAAAGTTTGCTGCAAATGTAGTATGTGGGTGACAGATGCAGAAGAGATTGTTCAATTAATGAGTATTTTTCTGGTGTGTGCAAAATTGAGCTTAATGCTACCTCTTCAGTACATGAAGAAACTCAGGTGTACTGGAGCTGTAGCATAAACTGAAGAAGAATAAGAATGAACCGACTATGCCTTTGATTGGACTGTATAATTTGAGTCTAGTCTCAGAACAGGGAAGTATGGAAGTTACACAGAAGTAGAAAAAATGTATGATAACTCCATTATACAGGAGGGGTGCAAAGATTGAAGTGTAACTATCACTCCAAAGATGCTGAGGTAACAATTTTGGAAAAGTTGGTAAGAGCTCACAATAGATTTATATTTTGCAAAGAACAGTATGGGTTTACTAAGAAAAGGTTACATTTCACCAACTTACTAAATTTTATAATACTGATATGGTTAAGTTACACCATGACACTCTTGGACTGAAAAGATTTTTGACAACAGACATCACAGAAGGCTGCTGATGAGTTTTGCATAAGGAGATAGCTGACTGATATCAAAGTGCCGTACCACAGGGATCAGTCATTGGTCCATTGTTATTCAATTAATGACACGGAGAAGGATTTCATGGGTGACATTACTGTTTGCTGCTGCTGATGTAAAAATATGCAGGATAATCAAGGAATGTGATGGGCATGCAGTACTCACAGCATTGCCTTGAATAAGCTGGAACTGTATGCATGTGAAAATAATGCCAGTGTTTTCACATGCATACAGTTAATAATTTTACATTTATTAACATTCAATGTTAATAAATGTAAAATTATGCACAAAACTTTGAAGATCCACTGCAAAAACTTGAAAACATTGATTCAGCCAGAAAGGCATATGGTGAGGTGTCTGTAAAGATAGAAAAATCAGTACTCCATGCTGGACTCAGGAAGTTAAAGAACTAGTCAAGGAAAAGAAAGCATATTATAAGTTCCTGGCAAGTTGGTCAGCTCATGCTCTTAGAGAATACAGAGAAAAATGCAAGAAAGCACTTAAAACTAGCTAAACAAGTCATGGGAAGACACATGGAAGGTAAATTAAATAAGCATTTGACCAGAAATACATAAATATGGAGATATAAAAGTTTTAAAATGGCTGCACTACATAATTCAGAAGGCCTGGTTACAGGGTCAAATTCCAGAGGAGTAGAACTTTCATAGTATCCATCTATAAAAAGAGAAATAAAACAGAATCTGAGGATTAGAGGGGCATTTCTTTGAGTGTTACTGGTAAGATGTATACTAGTAAACTTGAGAAATGGTAAGAAAAATTGTGGAAGGGAAGTTTGGCGAAGAACAATCTGGATTCAGGCCAAACAAAGGTTGTCAGGATTAGATTTTCCCTTTAAGACATAGTTAAGAAATCTTGAGAATATAACAAAGATTAGTATTTCACTTTTGTAGATCTGGAAAAGGCATAAGAGAAGGTGCCAAGAGGAAAGCTCTTTAAAATGCTGCAATTATATGATGTAAATGAGACATTATTATGCATAAGTCAGGGTATGACTGTAATGGAATAAAGAAGAAAGGAAGGAACAACATGATTGAGATATTTCAGCTGATGAAAGGCATTTACCAGATGAACACTGGTTAATTTTTTCATATGGTCAAACAAGGGGAAGAAACAAGAATAAGAGTTATTGTTATTTGGGATCATAACTAAAGCAAATAAGGCTACGAGGCCAACATGTTATATATCTGGTAATTGAATGCATTTGTTTTGGTCTGTCTGCCTGTTTGATGGATGAAAAATCTGAGTTTGTAAGAGTCAGCCCCTCCATATAGTTATTCACTGAGCTACCAGATATATTTAGACACTGTTTATTATGAGTTATTTATATCATCATCATCAAATTCCTGCCATGTACCCACAAGGGGTGTACAGGATATGATAGTACTACATGAAAAAATTACATCATTATTAATTTCCTATCTACAATTTTCCTCCAAATCAGTCTGTTACTTGTCAAGACTCCAACATTATCAGATCTTATATTTCTATCGTCTAAAGCACTTTGTACAGTATCAATCCACCTATATCTTGGTCTTCCTCTAGGTCGTTTTGCTGCCAACCTGGCAGAGAACACTTGTTTTGCTAATCTTTCCTCGCCCATTCTGTTTAAGTGACCATACCACCTGAGATTAGCTCTGCTAACACATTCCTGGATGCGGACAATGTCAAGTTCTTTCCTAATATCCTCGTTTTTAATATGATATTGCCATTGATGCCATCTGTTCACGCCTATAATCTTTCTCAGGACTCTCATATCTGTGGTCTCTAGTCTTTGGTCAAGTGTTTTACTTCTGACCCAGCTCTCAGATCCATAAGTTAAAACTGGTTTGAACACTGTCTTGTACACAGCTAATTTAGTGTTCCGACTAATTTCTCTCTTATTCCGTAACAGACTGATTTGGAGGAAAATTGTAGATAGGAAATTAATAATGATGTAATTTTTTCATGTAGTACTATCATATCCTGTACACCCCTTGTGGGTACATGGCAGGAATTTGATGATGATGATATAAATAACTCATATTTCAGAAACAAATCTTTTTTCCTCTCCTCATAAGTTTTTTAATTATGCATGTCTATAGTTTATAGGGCTCACATGTTATTCACTCCACCCAGCAAATTGTAGGATGCACACATATCACAAATGTAAATTATTAATAATTCATTAATACTGGTTCTTTCTCTCCCTTATTTTTGCCATCCACATGTCTTGTTAATGATGATTCACATACTTATACCTTTTAGTAATTTAAATATATGAACCGAATATCACAATCTCCTTAATTGTTGTTTTCTAATATATCCCAAAATGAACACATTTGCCCCCTCCCCATTTATGGGAATTTGGTTGGTTGTAATCGAATAACATGTCATGATATGTGTTGCATGCAAACATGAAATTGTGGAGGGGTGCTGTGCTTTCTCTCACCTCACCAGAAGGTAAAGGTGGCAGTGAGACTTCCAACTGCTCTAACCTGAGCGTCTTAAGGAGTTCTGTGAAGTGATACAATCAAATGGCATATTAAGCAGGAACTGCAGCTTCATAACAGCATCCTCTATTTGCATGTTTTGTTCTTCCAAGTGAAGAACTGTGTGAACATCAAAACCTGTAGAGATCTGTGATATGGGGGGGAATTTTTAATTATAAGATGTCATTAAAGATGTTGATGAAGAGAAAAGTGATGTTAAACTGAATATGTTTAAAATTAAATTTTAAACATATTCAGACCTAAAATAGGTAGAATTTTTTGTAAGAAAAGCTATGGGCAATGATGGAGTTCATGATTTTGTTAAACAAAATGGCAAATTGGAAGAAGGTGGAATCAGTTGCATACTGTGAGTTGGAGTTATTTGCTTTATGAAATTTTGGTATCTAATGATTAACAGAAGTTAGAATGTTTTAGACTATGATTCCACCAACTGGTGCAGCCTCTAATCAAGATATTCATTTTTATTCACTGGTATTAAGGGCTACAGTCGCATTATCTTTATCTGTTCTTGTACCAACTTTATCCTTAAAAAAAAAAAAAAAAATCTTTTAAATGTTTCACCTACCATATAAGATTATAAACCTATGCTACATTAGTAGCATAGGTGGGCTAAGAATTTTTTTAAAAACCTTTACTTTTTTTTTGGATTTATTTATTCACACATAATTCAGAAATGCTGCTCTAGAGCCCAAATACGAAATTTTAAGTCAATTTAGGCAATTGCGAGATGTTGGTCTCCCACCAGACAACGAAATTCGTCTACTACCTAAAGACAATCACAGACATCAGCCTGTGGCAGGATTCGAATTCACAGCCTGTTGGTTGGAGAATGGGTATGATAACTACTCAGTCAACCAGAAATGATAGCTTCTGAATGCAAAGCTCATGTTATAATGTTAGATACGATGATGGTGATATCTACAGACAAGTTGCAGATCTCACATTCTGTACAAAATATAATGTTGATATTTTACCAGATGCTACTACAAAGTTGTGGCTAATGCCAAGGGTATGAACAGCTGCTTCATTTAATTCATTCTAATGTGCACTCCATCTTCCTTTCATGTTAGGATCAATGGCCTGTCACAGCCAAATAACTTGGGTTCTCAGAAAGCTTATCACTACTTATGATAAAACTGTTAATGTTATCAGCAGTCTGTATATTTGTGTTGTTCATATCAATTTGTAAGATGAAAAACTGAAGTTTCGAGGAAACATCCAGCCACTTCTGTATGAGTAGCTAAACAACTCAACTTCGCTTGAAAAGTCCTGATAAAGATTCTTTGCATCCTAAATGAGATTGAAACTCTGGTTTTTCTAATTAAAGAGCAACGGCAAAACTAACTGAGCAACAGTGGCTCTCTTTATTCCATTAAACCATAAAATTATATATAGTTGACCCTTGAATGATGTGGGGGTTAGGGGCACGTACCCACAGCACAGTCGAAAATCCACGTATAACTTTTCACTCCCCAAAAACTTAACTACTAATAGCCTACTGTTGACCGGAAGCCATACCGATAACACAAACAATGGATTAACACATTTTGTATATTATGCGTACTATATACTGTATTCTTACAATAAAGTAAGCTAGAGAATAGAAAAGAAAATGTTATTAAGAAAATCATAAGAAAAAGAAAATACATTTACAGTACTGTATTTATCGATACCATAAATTATGTGATCTGTTTACAAGATGAATCATCTGTCTGTCAATACCTACATCAATATTGCCTTATGATACAAAACACCACAGATGTTATACATATTACTAACACCAGACATCAAAAATGAAAAGATAATGTGAAAAAGAAATTATTCACAAGTATAATGATTCATGCATTGATAACTAAGAAGCAGCAATGATTGTTTTATGGTAGCCTATTGTAATCGATACTATTATTTCACAGTAGCCTAGCATATGAACTAATGAATGAATAGTTATAAAATTTTATAAATAATTGCAACTACACAACAACAATAACAAGTGTTTATTGTATGAAAGTTTTGATAAATTTTAAACTTTTATAATAATAGGTCTTATTTTCTGGGAAAATTCCCATGTTACTCCCATAAGCAAATATTTTTATGGCTATTTATGGAGGGGTCAAGAATAATAATAATAATTTAGTCTATTTTTGTTTAGGAATGCCCCTTTTATAAGGTCAGTGGCTTTTTACTCAAATTTTAGAGCATTACTGATATTTTATATAGACTATATGAAGCATATATAGGAGGAATAATTCGGACATACCTTTGTAGATATGCCCCCCCCCCACCCCATCAATCATACTTCCTTCCTTTAACAGCAGATGAATGTATATCAGCACATGCTGGGATGCCACTGTATAAGAAGATAGCCAGCAATATCCTACAAAAGGTATGTCCATATTATTCCTCCTATACATTTTTCATATATCTGTCAATATGAAATATCAGTAATGTCCTAAAATTTGAGTAAAAAAGCTAATGACATTATAAAAGAGGCACTCCTAAACAAAAATAAGCTAGATAGCCATAAAAATAGTTTTTATAATAGATTTGTGTATATTTTATGGTAGATGATAAAATAGACTAGTATCTACATGTTTTGTACATTCCTGCCACATTTAACTTTTTCTTAATTTTTTCAATATTTCTAGGCTACACGGCTCGTTCATAAGTTTTTTCAAATTGCCGCAAATCTCCAAAAAATTTTCCAATATCTCTCTGAAGAAATTTATATTGAAAAAAATCCATGTATAAGTGGACCCATGCAGTTCAAACCCATGTTGTTCAAGGGTCAACATAACTAATTTTAATACATTTAATGTACCAAGTACCCTATATGTGGCATTACAAAGAATCTGATCAGAATAATGCCAAATATTGCAAGCCTTAGATAAGAGAGGATGTTTCCTCCCACCTTCAATTTTATTCTTGAATACTTTTGAAGGGATTTTTTTTTTAAAGGCATCATTTAATAAATCAGCAACTGAATGAGTAAACTTTTAAAAGAAAATATTATTAGAATTAGTACTTACCAAGGATGTACGCAATAACTAATTTTGCAGCAACAGATATATGAAGATATGGAGGGAGATATCCTGGTGGGTCTCCCTGGGTTGGGAAACCAAGCAAAGAAATGCCCACTATCGCACATATAATTGCAACCACGCTTGGCGGAGACTTTGTTTTAACTAAAAGAAAATAATGACAAGTATCTATATAATAATGTATATAAAGGAAATCTGTAATACAGAATTCTTTAAAACTGGTTATTTGGATTAAAATGAGAATAATTGTAATTAGTTTTTCATTTGTTCAGCAACAAAGCATTAACGCTGTGATACAAGACACCATATCAAATGATATTTGCTAGCATGCTATCAAAAAAATAAAATAAAATTCATTCTATTTTTTATTTTATTCATTTCCAAGCTAAACTTGTCTTTGAAAAGAAGAAAATCTTGGCAAAAAGTCACAAAAAAATTAAATCCCAATATAACATTATGCTCTGGGACTCAGTTTCAATTGCTCATACTAGAATAGTTCCTGCCAGAAGCACTCAACATCCAATATTAGCCTCTACACTCTTCATTATCAACAAAATCTCATCCTGTTTACCATCCACAAAAAGATAGCCAGTCCCCCCCTCCCTGATGTTCATCATCAAATTCCTGCATTTACACTCAAAGGGTGTACAGGATATGATAGTACTACATGAAAAATTTACATCATTACTAACTTCCTACCTACAATTTTCTGCCAAATCAATCTGTTACCTGTCAAAGCTACAACATTGTCAGATCTTATATTTATATATCTATCTTCTAAGGCAATTTTTACCACATCAATAAACCTACATCTCAGTCTTTTTCCTGCCAACCTGGTAGAGAACACTTGTTTGGCTAATCTTTCCTTGTTCATTCTGTTTAAGTGACCATACCACATGAGATTAGCTCTCCTAATGCATTCCTGGATGCTGACAATGTCAAGTTCTTTCTTAATATTGTTGTTTTTTAATATGATATTGACATTGATGCCATCTGTTCACACCCCTAATCTTTCTCAGGACTCTCATATCTTACTGTCTCTAGTCTTTGGTCAAGTGTTTTATTTCTGACCCAGCTATCAGATCAATAAGTTAAAATTGGTTTGAACACTGTCTTGTATATAGCTAACTTAGTGATTTGACTAATTTCTCTCTTATGCCATACAAATTTATTCAGTTGAGTTCCTACCATACCAGCTTTGTTGATTCTGTTGCCTATTAATTTACCATCTTCAGTAAAAATCGTGCCTAAGTATCTGAAATGTTTTACTTGTTCTACAGGTTTCCGGTTCACAACACAGTTGACAATTTCAACAATTCTACCTATTTTCATTGTCTTTGTCTTTTTAATGCTGACCTTCATACCATATCTATTACAACAGTTATTCAATTTAGTCAGCGAATCTTGCAAACTTGTAGCGTATTTATTTAGAAGTATAACATCGTCTGCATAAAGCAAAGAGCTGACATTAACATCTCCAATTCTGATATCATGTTTAATGCCACTTTCCTTCATAATGTAATCCATATAGATAATGTACATCCTTGTCTGACACCAGATTTAACATTAAACCATCTCCCTGTACTTCAATTCTAACTGCTGACTTACAACTCAAATAAAGACTAAATATTGTTTGATATAATGATCCACTGACACCATACAATTTTAGCATTTTGAATAGCTTCTCTCATGGCACCTTATTATATGACTTTTTCAAGAGCTACAAAACTTAAATACAGATCTTTATTATATTCCCATGACTTTTCAACTTTTTATCCTAAAGTGAATATCTGATCTTGACAGCCTCTATTTGGCCTGAATCCAGCTTGTTCTTCACCAAGCTTTTCTTCCACAATTCTTCTCAACCGTTTCTCAAGTATACTTGCATAGATCTTGCCAGGAACACTCAGTAGGGAAATACCTCTGTAATTCTCATTCAGTTTTATTTCCCTTTTTTATATATGGGTACTATGAGAGCTCTACTCCAATCATCTGGAATTTGTCCTCCTCTCCTGGTCAGTGTTTTTTTTTTTTTTTTTTTTTTTTTATCACTGTGCTGACATCACTGCTAGTTTCATTTAGCAATTTTTTGAAGTAATTACTCCATATTTCAAGGATATCTTTTTCTCCAGTTTTCAAAGCACCTTTATGATCTCTAATTCTTTTTACTCCTTATCTTGCCACCTTCTTGATATTTATTTTCTATGTTCTTATCAAAGTCTTCCCATGACTTTTGTTTAGCTAGTTTTACACAACTTTTATTCGTTTTAAGAATTTCTTATATGTTCCTCTTTTCAATATGAAATTCAATTTTATCCTGCTTAAGACTAAATGGTGATCACTTCCAATTTCAAATCCTCTGTACACTCTGGTTTTCCTGCACCAGAGAGAAAACATCATTATCAACAATAACACAGTCAATGAGACTTTTCTTATTCCTTGCCTCTTCTCACCATGTGAATTTGCACACATTTTTATGTTGGACCATTGTGTTAGTAATAACCAGTCCATGTCCTGAGCAGAAATCCAACAAGTATTTGCCATTATTATTAGCTATGTTCTTTTCTCCAAATTTTCCCAAAATATTTTTGTATGTCTGACAATCATTTCCTACTCTGCTATTTAGATCCCTGACAAGGACCAACTTTTCACTGTGTTAGTTGCTTTCTCTAAAGCTTCAAAAAATTCATCCACTTCTACCTTAGGAGAACCTTCTGTGGGACCATAGGCACAAGTTAGTCTCATAGTTCCCCATTCTGATATTTGCCCACACCACTCTATTTGAAATTGCCTGCCAGTCAAGAAGATTAGCCTCATATTTAAGGGGTTGAATACTATGGCTACTCCTTTTCCTTGATTGTCATTGCCTGAATATAACATTTTGTATTTATTGCTCAGAAAGAGCTCACCAGTTTTGGTCTTTTTTGTTTCAGTCACCCCTATTATCGATCTGGTACTTACCTAATTCCTCAGTTAACTCCATTTGTTTGCCATTCAGGCTTCTTATGTTGATAGTACCAATCTTCAATTCTGGTGATCATAATAGGAGTGACAAACAAAAAAAAAAACCAAAACTGGAGCTCTTTCTGAGCAATAAATACAAAATGTTATATTCAGGAAATGACAATCAAGGAAAAGAAGGCATAGCCATTGTATTCAACACTAAATACGAGGATAATCTTCTTGAATGGCAGGCAGTCTCAAGTAGAGTGATGTGGGTAAATATCAGAATGGGGAACTGGACAACGAGACTTATTTGTGCCTATGGTCCCACAGAAGGTTCTACGAGAGTAGAAGTGAAGGAATTTTTTTAGGATTTAGAGAAAGCATCTGACACAATGAAAAAGGAAAAGTTGGTCCTTGTTGGGGATCTAAATAGCAGAGTAGGAAATGATCGTCAGACATACAAAAATATACTGGGAAAATTTGAAGAAAAGAGCAAAGCTAATAATAATGGCAAATATTTGTTGGATTTCTGCTCAGGACATGGACTGGTTATTACTAACACCATATTCCAACATAAAAATGTGCGCAAATTCATGTGGAGAGAAGAGGCAAGAAATAAGAAAAGTCTTATTGACTATGTTATTGTTGATAGATGTTTTCTCCCTTCTGCAGGACACCAGAGTGTACAGAGGATTTGAAATTGGAAGTGATCACTATTTAGTTTTGAGCAGGATAAAATTGAATTTCATATTGAAAATAATAACATGTAAGAAAGTTCTAAAGCGAATAAAAGTTGAGAAGCTCTCAGATGTGAACTGTAGACTTAAATACACAAAGGTTATTGAAGAAAAAATGAAAGAGTGAGAACAGGAACCAAACATTAGAGATTCAGTGACAAGCCTTGATTGATTTAGCCAGAGAGGCATGTTGTGAGGTTGTCTGCAAGGATAGAAAAATCGGAACTCCCTGGTGGACACAGGAAATTAAAGAGGCAGTGAAGGAAAAGAAGAAAGCATAGCTAATAAAATAACAAAAGTTCCTGGCAAATAAGTCAGCTTGTGCTCTTAGAGAATACAGAGACAAATGTAAGAAAGCTAAACACTATGTAAAACTACCTAAACAAAAGTCATGGGAGGACTCTAGCAAGAACATAGAAAATAAATATCAAGAAGTGGCAAAATATTTTTGAGGTTGTTGAAGAAGCTTAGAAATAAAGGAAAGGGTACTATAAAAGGAGTTAGAGATGATAAAGGTGACATGAAAACAGGAGAAAAAGATATCCTTGAAGTAATTAAGAGCAATTACTTCGAGAAATTGCTAAATGAAACAAGCAGTGATAACACAGTGGTAAAAAACACTCAACAGGAATACAGTGAGGAATACATATCCATACTTGAAGTAGAAATGGGCATCAACGGCTTGAAATGTGGAAAGGCATCTGGAGTAGATGATATTCAACCAGAAATGCTGAAGTATGGTGGTATAAAAGTCTTACAGTGGCAGCACTAAATAGATCAGAAGGATTGGACAGAGGGACGAATTCCAGATGATTGGAATAGAGCTCTCATAGTACCCATATCTAAAAAAGGGAAATAAAACTGAATGTGAGAATTGCAGGAGGTATTTCCCTACCGAGTGTTCCTGGCAAGATCTATGCAAGTATACTTGAGAAACGGTTGAGAAGAATTGTGGAAGAAAAGCTTGGTGAAGAACAAGCTGGATTCAGGCCAAATAGAGGCTGTCAGGATCAGATCTTCACTTTATGAGAAATAGTGGAGAAATCATGGGAATATAACAAAAATCTCCATTTGAGTTTTGTAGATCTGGAAAATGCATATGATAAGGTGCCAAGAGAGAAGGTATTCAATACGCTACAATTATATGGTGTCAATGGGGCATTATAACTGCTGACTTACAACTCAAATAAAGACTAAGGTTAGAACTGTTGGAAGTACAGGAAGATGGTTTAATGTTAAATCTGGTGTGAGACA
The DNA here is from genome assembly GCF_054136105.1 of Typopeltis vanoorti. Taxonomy (NCBI): domain Eukaryota; kingdom Metazoa; phylum Arthropoda; class Arachnida; order Uropygi; family Thelyphonidae; genus Typopeltis; species Typopeltis vanoorti. The sequence goes on from NC_143569.1 coordinate 64,986,950, forward strand.
AGGATGTACCTTATCCCCTCTGTTATTATCTATATGGATCACATTATGAAGGAAAGTGGTATTAAACACGATTTCAAAATTGGAGATGTTAATGTCAGTTCTTTGCTTTATGCAGACGATGTTATACTTCTAAATAAATCTGCTACGATTCTGCAAGATTCCTTGACTAAATTGAATAACTGTTGTAACAGATATGGTATGAAGGTCAGCAATAAAAAGACAAAGACAATGAAAATAGGCAGAATCATTGAAAATGTCAACTGTGTTGTGAATGGAGAATTTACTTGTTGCCTGTGGAACAAGTAAAACATTTCAACTACTTAAGCACGATTTTTAGTGAAGATGGTAAATTAAATATGGAAATAGACAACAGAATCAATAAAGCTGGTATAGTAGGAAGTCAATTGAATAAATTTATACGGAATAAGCAAGAAATTAGTCAGAACACTAAATTAGCTATATATAAGACAGTGTTCAAACCAGTTTTAACTTATGGATCTGAGAGCTGGGTCAGAAGTAAAACACTTGACCAAAGACTAGAGACCACAGATATGAGAATCCTGAGAAAGATAAGAGGCGTGAACAGATGGCATCAATGGCAATATCATATTAAAAACGAGGATATTAGGGGAAAGAACTTGACACTGTCAGCATCCAGGAATGCATTAGCAGAGGTGGTATGGTCATTTAAACAGAATGGGTGAGGAAAGATTGGCAAAACAAGTGTTCTCTGATGGGTTGTCAGGAAAACGACCCAGAGGAAGACCAAGATATAGGTGGATTGATATGGTACAAAGTGCCTTAGACGACAGAAATATAAGGTCTGATAATACTGGAGTCTTGACAAGTAACAGACTGATCTGGAGGAAAATTGTAAATAGGAAGTTAGTAACGATGTAAATTTTTCATGTAGTACTATCATATCCTGTACACCCCCTTGAGGGTACATGGCAGGAATTTGATGATGATGATAAATGTAAAAGCTCTGATATGAAAAATTATTAAATTTTTGCACTTTTGCAAACAATTACATAAAATATCTAGGTTTATCACAACACTCATTTCCACTGTGTTTTCAATGATTGCTGTTGTTCTACCTTTTTGTTAGTAGCATTTCCTATGAATAATTTCTGCAATATGGAACAAATGACTGTGTTTATAACTAGGTTTTGTATAAGCTTATACTTAAAAAAATCATCAAATTCCTGACATGTACAGGATATGATAGTATTACATGAAATTTACATAATTACTAACTTCCTATCTACAATTTTCCTCCAAATCAGCCTGTTACCTGTCAAACTACAATATTATCAGGTCTTATGTTTCTGTCTTCTAAGGCACTTTTTACTGTATCAATCTACCTATAAATTTGGTCTTCCTCTAGGTCTTTTTCCTGCCAACCTGGTAGAGAATGCCTATTTTGCTAATCTTTCCTCTCCTGTTCTGTTTAACATCAACAATAACATAGTCAATGAGACTTTTCTTATTCCTTGTCTTTTCTCTCCGTGTGAATTTGTGCGCATTTTTATGTTGGACCATTGTGTTAGTAATAACCAGTCCATGTCCTGAACAGAAATCCAACAGGTACTTGCCGTTATTATTAGCTTTGCTCTTTTCACCAATTTTCCCAAAATATTTTTGTATGTCTGACAACCATTTCCTACTCTGCTATTTAAATCCCCAACAAATACCAACTTTTCCTTTTTCATTGTGTCAGCTGCTTTCTCTAAAGCCTCAAAAAATTCCTCCACTACTACCTTAGTAGAACCTTCTGTGGGACCATAGGCACAAATGTCTCATTGTTCATTCCCCATTTTGATATTTGCCCACATCACTCCACTTGATATGGCCTGCCATTCAAGAAGATTAGCCTTGTGTTTAGTGTTTTTAATACTATGGCTACTCTCTTTTCCTTGCTGCCTGAATATAACATTTTGTATTTACTGCTCAGAAGATCTCACCAATTTTTGGCTTTTTTGTTTCAGTCACCCCTATTATGTCAATCTGGAACTTATCCAATTTCTCAGCTAGCTCCATTTCTTTGCCAGTCAGGCTTCTTATGTTGATAGTAGCAATCTTCAATTCTGGTGATGTCAAGTTGAGATGTGTTTTAGGATTTGTTACAGTAGCTGGAGTTTTTTTGTTTGCCCTGGTTCCCTGGCAAATTCCTATTACTTAAACAGGGAGTTCTTAAGTAATAGGAATATAAGTAATTATTAAAAGAATAAAAAATAATGCTGAATCTAATATCCACTTTGCTTATGTAATTATAGGAATAGAAGTATTAAATTAATGCAATTCTGAAAAGAACTTTCTCTACTTAAAATGAAACAGCATAATAATAGATCCTCTAATGTGTTTTATTCATCAAAGGGAGTAATAGGAACTCACACTGAACTTTGTGAAATCAGTAGGCAGCTGGTCTCCACCCTTATTCGCTATCAACAGTTAAGTTCTTGGTTACCAATGGACCTGAGGGCCTTGAAGCAAGATTATGACATAATTTTTGCAATCTCCTGTTTCTAAATTCTAACTGGTACTGCTGCCTGAAACAGCATGATTAATAGCAGGATTAAACTCAAGTTTCAAGAGAAGAAAAAACCCAGTTTTTTTTACACCAAAGATCAAATAACTTGGAAAATGGCTTAAAGAAAGCCTAGAAAAAGTTCAAGTTGGCAACTAGAACTGAATTGCACAGCAAGTTTATTAAGAAGTCAATCAGTTTATTAATAAGCTGATTAACTTTAGCTCCACTGACATAAGTTTACTTTCGATTACAAAAATGTGTTTAAGACACTTTCTTTATTTAGCTTTTCATGCATATTCGACATTAAGATTTTTTTTTTAAATAATGAATATGTAATTATAGGAATGAAATTACCAATGATTAAATATAATCTACAATTTATTATTTATATAATGACACCACACCTGTCATTCATTATTATGTGTTATTTTTGCTAATACGGAGCAACAAATTATTTTTTGTCAAACAAGATGCATTCATTTCTATAACTCACCTTCTCGGGGATCATAAAGGGCATACTGTTCATTATGAATTGTTTGGGAACCATCAAAATACAGCTGCTGAAAGTGTTCTGTGTCAGCAGCAGCACCAGATGTTTCTGGTTTATTTGGCAAAAGTGTGGCATTTATGTCTTTTCTTCCAAGCACCTCTTTATGTCCATGTTCCTGTAGCTGTATTCTAAACTTATCAGGAACGCCATGGTTGCTTGGACTTATGCAATTGTGGCGAATAACACTAATGCAGAGGGAAAAAGATGGAAAAATTTATTTAGGCATTATGCATTAAAGATAAAACATATCTAGAAATTATATTAATGAATGTAATCAGATACTTTCAACATTTTCTTGAATAATATATTTCCACCCCCCCCCCCCATTTAGAGTTATCAGAATTTAAAATGCATTTTTGCATTTTCAATTAGAATTGTTATTGACATTGTGAGTGTACTAAGGGCTAGATAATCCAAAGCCCTACTCAAGAGACTGAACATCAAACTTTTCCAAGCCACATTAGGCCAAGGGTGGCAATCTCATATTAGGTGATGAAATTCCACTACTGTATAAAGATATTGATAAACATGTTACATTTTGTAATTTATCAATATGTAACATTAAACATGTTACATATTGATAAATTACAAAACATGTGGCAAAGCCTCATCCAGTTCCACCATCTTGTTAGTATACAAGCTATATACAAGTTAGTATACAAGACAATGATCTTTATTATTCTCTTTATTATAAGCCATTTGGCTTATAATAAAGAGAATAATAAAGATCATTAAGCAGTTCAACAATGTCATCCACATTGGTCTTTCAACCACTTGCACAACTGAACAAAGTTGCTTGTCCATAATCATTTCTCCTCTTACTGGCTACATAATGAAAACTCCTTGTAATTTTTCTTGGAATATAGTGATTTTTTTTTTAAAATTTAATTTCTTATTATATCAGATACTTACCTTACTTCAATTTTATTTCTTATGCATCCACCCTCCACCTCACTCTCTATACCTTTTCAATAGCATGTTTGGTGGAACAGGAGGAAGGAGCGAGGACAAGGGGCCATCTCTGGAAGTTATGAGCAAGAGAGTAAGGAGTGGTTTCTTTGCATGGAGGGTGGTTGAACCATAGAATACATTGCTTGATAGAGTAGTGAGAGCACAAAGAGTCAGTGGATTCAAGGAGTGATATGATACTGTGTTTTCTAGGGTGGGCCTCCCACAATGAGTCTTGCGACTCCATGGAGGCCTGAACAATAATAATAATAAATGCTTGATTTCAGTAGCATATAACTCATAACTATACATAAAGTACTTTCTTCTTCGGGACTCATACCTATTCATTCGTACATCAAGACTATGTGATCACTCCTGCCAGGGCACAAGAATGATCTGCTGATGCAATCAAGCAAAGCCATAATTTGATCCTAGTGTTCTCTACACCAAATAACAGTTAAGACATTTATTTCTAAATAATTCCAGAATTTCTTTATTACTCTATGCTGTTTTCTTTGTGCAATCTACACTACTATAGTTATCTGCTATGATATGATCCCAGTGGTATTAACAGAGCAAATAGAGGAACTCATAATACATGGTCCAATATCCCATGGCCATAGTCACATTAAGATACTGCAACTTTAAGCCTCTACTTCCACTACCTTTATTCCCACATTAGTCACTGTCACTGCAATCTCTCCACCTGGATGATATACATTCATAAAGTGATCACACTATAATTCAATCATTTCTTCTTACAACTCGCCTTTCTCTTTAATATACCCTTCACAACTTTCACCCCCACCTTTCAGCTATTGTTTAATGATGTTACTTATCTCACTTTCATCTGATTTATTCTCCTAACCTTTGGTGTATATAACAATGATACTCCTTCCTTCAAATATCCCTTGATCATCCACAATACATGGCCAACATCCTTCCCTTTCAGATTCCTATGCTATGGCCTTGCTTCAAGCTCTCATAAGCATGTCATAATAATCCACCATGTCAATACAGTAATGTACAGTTTATCTGACCTTCCAAACACCTCTCCAATTAACCGACCCTTGCAATGTCAACCGACTTCCAGCATACCACTATGTAACTGTACTTCAATTATTGGAGTTTTTCATCAGAATAACAAATTGCCTTCCTCATGCAGATGGATAAACAGATTACTGTATGTGGCTGGAGGTGGTGAAACAAAGGGAAGTTGACCTATGGAAGTCGAACAAAAGTAGTTAGCAGATGTAATAACCACATATTTTGCTCGGAGAATGGTGAAAATTAGCAGACCGGGTTGCCAGGTAGTTGATTTGTTGGGATTGATTTGTCAGTAAACGAGTTTAAAGGAAAGATATGTTAGGTACTGTATGAATAACGATTATTCATACAGTACCTAACATATCTTTGGTGTCCAAATAGTAATCTAACTTTTAAGTCACAGAAGATGCTATCACTACTATGAGAGGAAAGGATCTAAAGCATTGCTTTTAGGACTAGATTAAATTATTACTAAGATCAGTATACCATACTACTAATTTATCAAATTTCATTAGTATATTGAACTTGTTAGTAGTTGCCAGAAAAATTCAGATTTCAATCTTTCTCTCCTTAAACTTGCATTTACCACTATCCTTTTCTGGCATAAACAAAATCACATCCAGCTTTCTCAGCCTCCAAAAACTTGGTTGACATCTTTGTCTGCTCAAGACATTTTTTCCCTTGCTAGCTACTCCTAAACATGTACAAATTCCAAATCCACCTAAGTTAGAGACCAGTATTCTAACTTAGGTGGACGTGGAAATACCACTACTAGCCCAAAGATGTTCAAGTCTTCGGGATAGTAGTGGTTTACCAAATTATCTCCCTGAATATTCTTGATAATGTCAAGCAAAGGGTAGTTCATCATTTTTTCCAGAGGTACTTCCACAGGAATCATTCCACTTAACTGGTGTCCATCCATCAACCTTTGGATAAGCCTGTCATCACACAAGCAGCTAGTGCTTCTATTTACTGAAACAGGCTTCCTCATTAAGTAGTCACCAATGACCACATACAAGGTGTTCGGGATAAATTTGACAGTTTCGTAAGGAAAAAGAAAATCTTCTTTGTATCTATTAAATTTAATGAATTGACAAAAAAACATTACAGGCAGAGTTAATTACAATACTATCAACAAGATTTACTCAAAATAACCACCATTAGCATCGATCACAGCTTCAATTCTGCTTTGGAACCCCGAACAAGCTGATGCTACAGTCTCCCTGGGAAGGGCCGCAAAAACTGTTTTAATTTTATCCATTAACTGGGCTTTTGTATTACTGGAAGTGCGATTGGTGTCTTTTTCAACTGCGCCCCATACAAAATAATCCATGGGGTTAAGGTCTGGGGAGTTTGGAGGCCAAACATTTGGACTGGTGAAGTCGTAGAAATTTTCAGACAACCATTTTTGACTTTTCCCAGAGGTGGCAAGGGGCCGAATCCTGCTGCCATACATACGGCCTACCATTGGCTACCCTTGTTATCCAGGGCTTGACTACAGTTAGCAACTCCACGAACAAAGCCCGAATTCCAATGCCAGGGTTCTTCAACACCTGTTCCTGCAGATTTGCGAAGAATTCTGCTGTACGAACGCAATCAGATCGTCTGCTAGGGATCTTTCTTCTTGCTACATCCTCGTAGTCACCATTGCAAGTCTCTAGTTCATGCCTGATTGTTTTTACTGTATTCAGGGAGCATTGGGCAGCAGTCGTAATATCCTTATTTTGATGGCGGGCACGAATCATCATGATACAAGTTATTCTCTTCCATGATTCAGGTGGGTTCCAGCTATCCATCCTTTCTGACATCTTGTATATGAATGAAGAAGGGTCCAAACTTTTAAATGAAGAGAAGTGTGTGTTAATACATGTAACTTACGGAAAAATATAATTAATTATAAATATGTCAAATTTATCCCGAACACCCTGTATATATAAGAAGGATATTGATAGATTCCTTCTCTCCTAATTCCTATCACCCCCCCCCCACTCATTAGAACATATTCCAGATACATGAATACACTTTTCTTATAAGAACAGAGCTGTATGCTTTCCCAGCCTACTTCAAATAGTGGCACTATTTATTATGCAATAAAAAAGTTAAGCTTAGCAGCATTAGGTTTATCAGTCAAACATTATGGCATTGTTGCTGTTGGTTGCATTTTTGAAGAAAAACTTTCATCCAGGATGATTAATTAGAAAATGGTTTATCTGACTGTTAGGATTAAAAATATATACTAAGGAAGAAGAAGAAACTGATTAGTTTCACCACAGATTGCTTGTTTCCTCTGGGTGAAAAATATAAATGTATGACTGACATATACAAAATATAGATTACAAGACAAGAGAAGCTGTCAGGAATCATAATATAAACAATCTTCCAATGAATATCTTTTGAACTGAGAGAGAGAGAGAGACAGAATAGAACACTGGATTACCATTCTTTATTCAACTGAGCAACAAAAACATTAGTCAACCATCATTTGGTCGACTAATGTTAATTAATTCCAAATATTAAAATTGTTCCACCTTCTGTATTTCAAGGTTCCTTCCCAATTTTTATACTTGTATCAGTTAACATATTAAAACTTGCATAAAAAAGTGTACAAGCACAAATTCAGCTCGTAATTACCTTCTATAAGATAAAAGAAACAAATTATACAGCACATTTACATAAGACTAGCATGCCTCACACAAAAGCTGCATCAGAAAGTTCAAAGAAGAATCTGAAGTGATTCATTTACCTATATAGTGCGATGAAGCTTAATACAAAATCACATGTAATGGAGTATTGAGCTCAATTAGCAGGACTAAAATATGAAATGCATTACATCAACAAAATCAATGATTCATACAAATGACATACTTAATATGAAAGCTATGATGTAATACAAAATTTGTAACAGATTTTGTATTATTATTATTATTATTTAGGCCTCCAAGGAGTCAAAAGACTCATCGTAGGGGTCCCTCCTAGGAAAGAAAGTCTATCATACCACTCCTTAAACTCATTGATCGTTCTCGCTCTCACCACTTTATCAGGCAATGAATTCCATGGTTCAACCACCCTCCACAAAAAGAAACCACTCCTCACCCTCTTGCTCACAGTTTCCTTTCGTAATTTCCAAGGATAGCCCCTTGTCATCACTCCTTCGCGCTGTTCAAGCGAAAGAACTTCCTAGTGTCAACCCTGTAACCACCTCTCAACAGTTTAAAAGTCTCAATCATATCACCTCTCCTTCTATTCACCAAACTCTGCAGTCCACATTCCCTCAGCCGATCCTCATAACTAACATTGTACAGTCCTGAAACCATCTTTGTACCCTTTCCACAGTTAATTTATCCTCTTCAAATCCTGAGGGCCAAATTTGAGAACAGTAGTCTAAGTATGGTTTGATCAGGGTCTTATACAATGGAATAATAACTCTTTTATCGCTGCAGGTCAGAGTCCTTCTCAGTATTGCAGCAATCCTCTGTGCTACCTTCACCACCTTTGTAATATGTCCCCTGAATTTCAGGTTTCTATCGATCATCAACCCCAGATCTCCTGTCTTCCCTACTTCCTCAAGTATAGCTCCTCCAATAGAGTATGCAGCATCCCATTCATTTGCCCATCTGTCTACCTTATTCAAATCCTCTTGCAGGGCTACACATCTGCACTATTACTAATAATCCTTCCATTTGGCATTTGGATGAAAGAGATTCCTTTAACATATTAAGGTAGGTGTGTGTGTGAATCCTGGAGAATCATGCCAGATTATGAAACCAGTAGACTGAAATAAAACCAAAAAGTAATGTGGTTATTTATAGAGTATAGAACATATAAAAACCAGAAGAGTCTACAGTCAGTGTACAACCTTATACTAATGGACAATCTGTAATTTCCTTCAATTCTAACTGCTGACTTACAAGAAGTATAAATGTATTGCCTCACACTGTATTGATCTGTGTAAGGATCCACTTTTAGCATTTCGAATAATTCTGTAATTTTTTTTTATAAATACTCTTTGCATAAGACAGGATGCAAGAGCTATCAGAAAATAAATGCTGAATGTGGCCTAGGATGAAGAGCAAAGTAATCTCTTGACATTCCTCATGAAAAGTTAGTGGTTCAGTCATCTACCTAAGTAATCCTTGGGGATTACTTCCGGACGTCGACTGCTCCAAGTTCACTGAATCAGCAGTTCAACCATAAAAGATGTATAAAATGCTATGCATATCTCTTCCAGGTCTAGTTTCCAGTGATGAAACCTCAATAAAGATCAAACTAGTCTAGGTAGAAAAGGATGTGTGCTTTGCATTATGGGATACATACTAAGGCAAGTGATATGAAGTTATTAAGCCTCTATATACAAGTAGCTCAGATGTCAACGAGGAAAAAAAAGACAGCGTGACAGCTCAGTGTTATTAAAAATGGAACGCTACACGAAAGAACAACGTATTTTCATGGTTGAGCAATATTTTAAAAATAATGAAGTTTTGGCAGCTACAGTTCGCAATTTTCGTACAAAATATGATCAGAATAGTGATTTAACTTCAACTGTGAAAAGATTAATTAAAAAATTCAAGGAAACTGGATCAATTAGTGATCTTATACACTCTGGCCTTCGAAGTATACTAGAAGTTTACTAAAAGAACTTTACTCTCACGAACTGCTTTGAATGCATTCAAAGCAGTTCGTGAGAGTGTTGCTGAGAGTCCAACACCAATTCGGCACCGTGGTCTTGAATTGGGCATTTCGAGAAGCTCTCTACAGCGTATTCTCACGAAAGATTTGCATCTTTATGCTTACAAAGTTCAACTGACTCAAGAACTGAAGCCTATTGACCACACACAGCGAAGAGAGTTCGTTGAATGGATTATGGAACAACAAGTGGATACTTATTTTTAGAACAAAATCATCTTCAACGATGAGGCTCATTTTCATCTTGATGGCTTCGTTAATTGACAAAATTGTCGCATTTGAGGTTCAGAAAATCCACGAGTGATTGTTGAGAAACAAATGCATCCACAACGTGTCACTGTTTGGTGCGGATTTTGGGCTGAAGGCATCATCGGTCCATTCTTCCTCGAAAATGCAGCTGGTAAGGCAATAACAGTTAATGGTGCTCGCTATCGCAACATGATAATCCAGTTTTTTGTGCCTAAATTGCAAGATATGGATGTGGACAACATGTGGTTTCAACAAGACGGTGCCACATGCCATACAGCCTGAGAAGCAATTCAATTACTGCACGAGTCATTTCCTGTTTTGGTGATCAGAATTGGCCGCCCAGATCATGTGACTTAACGCCATTGGACATTTTTCTTTGGGGTTTTTTGAAGTCTAAGGTTTATGCCAACAAGCCCACGACCACCCACGCTTTGAAGGAGGAAATTGAGCGCTGTATCAACGAAATTCAAAAGAGTGCGTATGTGCCAGCAAAGCCGTGGAGGCCATTTACCCAATATGCTATTCCATGCATAACCCTATACTGTATACTTTATGAATCAATAAGAAATTACAATTTTTAATTAAAAACCTGTGTTTTCTATCAAAATTACTTCTTGCGTGAATTTTGGGACACCCTGTACTACATGATTACTAACTTCCTATCTACAATTTTCCTCCAAATCAGTCTGTTAAATATCAAGACTTCAATATTATCATCAGGTCTTATATTTCTGTCTTCTAAGGCACTTTTTACTATATCAATCCACCTATATCCTGGTCTTTTTCCTGCCAACCTGGCAGAAAACACTTGTTTTGCTAATCTTTCCTCTCCCATTCTGCTTAAGTGACCATATCACCTGAAATTAGCTTTGCTAATACATTCCTGTATGACAACAATATCAAGTTCTTTCCTAATATCCTCAACATCAATAGCAATATAATATGATATTGTCATTGATGCCATCTATTCATGCTCCTAATTTTTCTCAGGACTCTCATATCTGCAGTCTCTAGTCTTTGGTCAAGTACACACACACACACACATTAGAGGAGAAAGAACGATGCCAGACTGATTGCCTGGAATCATTCTTTAGGTGATGTTGCAATACTACCACTGGGCAAGAGAGTGGTTGAAGCAATAGCTGGACAAAGTTGTACCCAACAGCTTTTGCAAAAGACCAGAAGGCATGACTGCTACGGACACAGATAGCAAATGCTCTGTTAGCTATCTGCTAACAGAGCAGATAGCTAACCAGGCAGATACAATATTTATGTAAATATTGTAACTGCCTGGACAAAGCAATCTCAATATTATACATATTTAATTTCACCAAAACTACACTTAGCTAAAACAGTTATTTGTTTGCTCAAACTTAACTGCATATGTCAAAGTTCATGACATTTATAATGATTTAGAATGTTAGAATTTCAAGGTCTTCTGATCTTTTCACTTAATTTCATCTTATGAAGTTAACTGAGTAATAATGTATGTTTATGTTAGCTATCTCTCCATGATAGGCAGACCTGAGTATTCTGCAAAATTGCTTAAAAACACAAAAAAAACCACAGTAGATAAAGATAACTATACAAGTCACAAAATTATATTATAAATCTCTCTCTCTCTCTAATAACAGAGAAGTTTTATATTATCAAACTTTTATTAGTTTATCTGGAAAACAGCACTTTTAATGGAAGTTAATAACTATAAATCTGAATTAACTTGGGGTTCAAAAACTGCCAAGTTATCCCCCTATCATTATATCATTAGCCTCTATATACATGTAGCTTAGTTGTGAAGATACTTCACATATACACTTGGATAAAGGATTAAACCAAGAATATAATTTCACAGAATCTTTAATTTATAAGATCATAATAAGTATCTATATAGAGAATGATACCAGTCTAACTGTAGAAAATATGAGTAAATCTTTCCAGTTGGTATTGTAATGCCACGCGGCTACAATCCTCTCCACTCGTCTAACACCAAAGTGTTAGACGAGTGGAGAGGATTGACAGGAATTCTGGTCAGAAGGTGAACAATTTGCTTGAGGTCACTGTTTACAGCAAACACCTCAACTGTTCTAACAACTTGGCCAGTGTAACTGGACAAAAAAAAAAAAAAAGAGCCAAGTGAAATTACAGACATCCAAGTGCCAAGGAAGATGACTTCACTGTTGGGAATTGGATTGCAGGAAATCAAGCTTCAACGATAACAAGTCAAGGCAGTCAATGATTTTCAGAATCATTCTAATCTTTGACTTCCAGCATCACTCTTGCGTGGCAGAAGGATTGTATACAGAAATGTTTGGATAGATAAGATGGGCTGTGGTTGTAAGAGAGATCTGGGGGGAGTGGGAGGATTTGGTCAAAAACAGATCAGGTCTGGATGTCTGCAGGTAATGATTCATATAATTTAGGTTGGTGTTTATACCATGAATTGGTAAAGTGAATGTGGAATAAAGATTTTGAGTTTAATTTTTTGAGGGAGTTTAATATTTTAATTGCAGTGATACTATATTTATTTATATTTAATATGATTTCAGTATTTAAGTAAAAAATTTAGTTTAAACAATTCTCATTTGGCTTAAACTCAATTTCTTCACACTTTTCCCTTAATGATTTTTCTTAGCCTTGAAGTATTCTTGCAGATCATTACTGAGTACTCAGTACAGAAATTCCTATCTATCAGTTTACTTTCCTTTTTCTATTCCAATCAAACCTGACAGTCTTATGATTTTGCAGAAACTACTTCATCTACTTTTTCACATTTCAGGTTCCTAATGGCTTTTTCTATCTCCAGCACTGAATTATACTCATTACTGCAATGTGGACTCATTCTGTAATGAGTATAATTTCTACTTACAAAACTGTAAGTAGAAATATTTTCTACTTATAGTTTTGTTGGTAACTAGCTCATTGAATAATTTTTAAAGTGTTATTTCCAGATTTATGTTGAAGTTTCTGAAATAAAAACATGGAACTGGAAGAAAAACAATTTACTAAATTAATTAATTATACACTGGCATTTTGCAGCCCAAGCTAGCATTATCAACGAAACTTTAAAGACACACATGCTCAGTGAAGAGTGAGAATGAAATGACATTGAGAACAGTCAGATATGGAGAGCAATAGTAGAGTTCTCTGTGGTGATTATTGCTGATAGGAGGATAGGGCAGTGCACCAAAACTTGTGTAGGATTACGCCATCAGTTCTCTGGATTCTGTGGAACATGAGCTGCTTCCAGGAGCAGTGTTGTTTGAAATGGGATCTTTGTAGCAAGTAGCCCAGCTTTCTTCCAGTTGACTAAAAGTTATTGATGCAAGGCATGTTGTGTTAATCCACTTTTTAGGATTCTATCCCAATGGCTTTAACAGGCCTTTAAGGCCCACAACCTTCCAAGCATGCTTGGATTTCGTAACCGAAATACGAGGATAGAATGGTCACTCCTATGCCTCAAGGTATTCTTGACTGTATCCCTGTGTGTTCAAGGGTCCGGTTTTGCCTGGTTGCGGGATGAAAAACACCAGATAAACTGGCGGAAAAAACCCTACTGCCCGCGCCCAAGACCGGCTAACTTGGCTATGGCTGAGGAAGATCCTTCAGCTCCTCACGTCAAATCTCCGACGGGAATCGAACCTAGGACACTCCTTCCCCAGGCATATGGTTGCGAAGCGCAAAGCCACTAGGCTAACCGCGCGGACACTTTTTAGGATTCCCATGCTTTTTATGTTTTCCTTCTTATCAAGGTAGTCCTATCCTGTTGTCCAAAACACTGAACATACATAGTGGATATAGACACCTGGGAAGGAGAGAGGATCCTGGCAGTCCTTTCCAAGTAATATTTCCAGACATCCAGAACATTCTTTAGTTTTTATATCTAATTTATAATATTTTATGATGCTCCTTTACTTTTCAGTTTCCTTAGTGGTCAAAATATGTTCTATTACTTTTGTCATCTTTATTCTTTGTGAAATCTTTTTCTCACTGGGTTTAACTACTTTTTACAAACAATATTTTCTACAATTTTTATATATTCTCTCAAGGCACATACTGACTTAATGGCCAAGAATTTAAGTATCTTCTTTCATTAACTGCTGCTTTAATTTTATATGCCCACCAAAAAGATATTTATATGCATGTGGACAATTTCTCTTGTCTGAGTTAATCTTTTTGTTACCTTTTGTCATTTAGTTTCTTAGGTTTAGTTCTTGATTTTAAAACTTCACTGTATCAACAGCTTCCTTCAGTCTATAGGTGAATGAATGCTTCTTCCATTTCATCTTTTTACCATAAATGTTTTAACAACTTGTTATCTCATCATCCCATCTTACTGCTGATCTACACGGTTTCCAATAACTAGTCTTGGTGTCTATTCCACTGTACTCTTTGTCCACCCATTGTCAGACATTCTAATCACATGTCCTGTCCAGCACCATTAGTGCCTTTTACTACTAATGCAATGTCCATTACCCTTGTCTGTTTCCTTATTCAAGTAATATTCTTTTATATAACAGCGTTATTCCCAAAATGGCTCTTTCCATGTTTCGTTGTGTTGTTTACAGTTTCTCTAGTGTTTTTTTTTTTTTTTTTTTTTTTTAGTGACTCCAGGTTTTACCACTACAGGTGACTGTTGGGAGTACACATTGATTGTAAATCTTTCTTTTTAGGCAGTTTGGTATTAAATATATATCTATAACGGCTAAAAACCTTCCACCCTGCTGTTATTCTAGCTGAAATTTCATTATTAAGTTTACGGTTGTTTGCAATTATTTGTCTTAAACATTTGTATAAACTCTATTACAATCTGTCTGATTTATTTGTTTTCCTTTGAGACTATTTTTACTACATTATTTTTGATTTATCCATATTTTTTGTAGGCCTATCTCCAAACATACTTCATTGAATTCAATATTCATTGTGTTCTAGTTCTTTTGGTGATGTTGCTATTAGTATGATATCAGTGAATATTAAGTAATCAAAGTCAATATTCAAGTCCTCTTTTCTCCCAGTTCAATTTTCTCATAGCATATTCAAGGGCTGGAGCAAATAACTTTGATGAGTTTAGAAATCAAAGTCAGACAGGGAGACTATTTCCCTTTCTTTTCAATTTAAATTTACTATTGCTAAACCTCTCTCATATATATATATGAGAGAGAGTTAATGTTGATATAAATATCATCTATTCCCCTATGTTTTAAAGCTTCAAGCATTTTTTGAGTGAAAGTTTTTTTTTTCATAATCTATGAAAGCCAAAGAAATTGGTATATTATATACTTTTGTTTTTTCCATTACTTGATTTAAGGCTTGTAAATGATCTAAAAGATGAGAAGGTGTTCTGAAACCTCTGTTCTTTTGGTGATGAACATTTAATATACTGTTTATTCTACCATTTTTCATTTTTGTAAGTATGTTTCACTTCATCTTTGACTGTATATTCATAATACTTTTCAGTATCATTTTCTCTATTGTTCATTATTACTTTTTCCTTATTTGTACATAGTTCTTGATAAAATTTTGCTATAATCTCCAACATGTTTGTTCTGTTTATAATTAGTATTCCATTTTCATCTTTTACAGTTGTCATAAATATTACCTGAATTATAAGAAGTTTTTCTTGCTTTCTTGATACCATTATTTTCTACAGCTGTTCTTAAATTTTTGCATTGAGATGTATTATATTTTCCCTTATTGTTTTCAAAAGTTCAGTATATTCCATGCTTCTTACATAATGGGCATTTTGTTTCATGCTTCTTTTTTCTATTAGGTCTTTAGTTTCCATTTTTAATTTGTCTATTTTTTTTACTGTAAAAACATTTTGAATTCCCAGATAAATTTTTAACATTTCTTATTATAAATTAGGATACTGCTGAAATTTTCAATATTTGAAATTGGTTCAATGTTTTTAAATTTATTTTTTCTAAATTTACTTGAATCCCCCCCCCCCATTTACAATATTTCTAAGATGTTTGATTTTCTTTTATCAGTTTTTGTTATTCCATTCCTAAGTTTATTGCTATTTTGTTTCATAATAATCTATGATCTTTGCTTAACTTCAACTTTATAATATTAACTCTCTTGAACCATATATGGTTTGTCTGTTAATATATAATCAATTTCATTCTTGTTAGTTCCATTTGGGTGTCTCCAGGTCCAATTCATTTTGAGGTTTTTTTTTTGGAAAATATTGTTCATTATTTTTAGATTTCTTTCTTCCTAGAGGGTCAAGTATTTTTTAAACAAAAAAAGCACTATAGTATTTCTAAAAAAATATTTTTTTTTTAGAAATATGATTGGAGGTGGAGTACTGATGATAGCTAAAGAACTACAACCAACAAAATTAAAAATTAAAGAGAATTTTAGGTCGGGGGAAATGTTTCATTTGAAGCTATCTGGTGTGAGATAAATACCAATAGTACAAAATATATTATTGGCTGCCACTATAGACCACAGGGCAATGTAGATGTATGCACTGGCATATGAGCAAAATAAGTGCAGGCCAAACAATTATTATTATAAGAGACTTCAACTATAGGGATATAGATTAGAGAGGAAAGGAGGCATGGTAAGAAGGATGTGGGATTTATATACTTGCTAAGAGATAATTACCTGAAACAACATGTTATAGAAGGGACCAGGAGTTTGAGCATGTTGGATCTGGTAATAGCATCAAAAGATATATCCATAACCAAGGTGGACTCTGCCTCTAATCAAGGGAAGTGATCATGCAGTTTTCTTCTGGGAAGTTACTAAACATGTGGATTCTCTGTTAAGAAAGGGTTTATGTTGAACCATAAAGCTAGTAATTATGACAGACTTAAAAGACATCTTGGAGCAGTGCCTTGGCTTGAGAAGCTAAAAGAAAAGAATGTCAATAGTGTCTGTGTGGGGTGCTTAAGGGTCAAAGCTGTATAACTGAGAGGAGACCTCCACATCGCCTTTAAAGTAATGCGGAGAACCGACCAGGGCTTCTGACCTAATGTCCAATCCTCACCTTCTTGTGGTGCACCCTGTTGGGTATCTACTTTGATACTGAACGAACGAGGATGGGCTGGCAATTTGGGATTTAGCCGACCAAATTGTATTCTTATTGGTTAAACCAAAATAAAAAATGATGGTACAACATGACAAAATTTCATGCCGGCTGGGGCGTCGCCCGGTTAAACAAGGCTCCCGTTGTTTTCGCCAGGGAACCAGGGCGAACAGCGAAAAGTCAGCTACTGGAACAAATCTGAAAACAAACCCCAACTCAACACCACCAGAGTTAAAGATCGGTACTATCAACATAAGAAGCCTGAATGGCAAAGAAATGGAGCTAGCTGAGGAATTAGATAAGTACCAGATCGACATAATAGGGGTGACTGAAACAAAAAAGACCAAAACTGGTGAGATCTTTCTGAGCAATAAATACAAAATGTTATATTCAGGCAATGACAATCAAGGAAAAGAAGGAGTAGCCATAGTATTCAACACAAAATACGAGGCTAATCTTCTTGAATGGCAGTCAGTCTCAAGTAGAGTAATGTGGGCAAATATGAGAATGGGGAACTGGACAATGAGAGTTATTTGTGATTATGGTCCCACAGAAGGTTCTACTAAGGTAGAAGTGGAGGAATTTTTTGATGCTTTAGAAAAAGCAAAAGTTGATCCTTGTTGGGGATCTAAATAGTAGAGTAGGAAATGATTGTGAGACATACAAAAATATTTTGGGAAAATTTGGAGAAAAGAGCAAAGCTAATAATAATGGCAAATATCTGTTGGATTTCTGCTCAAGACATGGACTGGTTATTACTAACACCATGTTCCAACATAAAAATGTGCACAAATTCACATGGAGAGAAGAGGCTAGGAATAAGAAAAGTCTCATTGACTATGTTATTGTTGATAGTGATGTTTTCTCCCTGGTGCAGGACACCAGAGTGTACAGAGGATTTGAAATTGGAAGTGATCACTATTTAGTCTTGAGCAGGATAAAATTGAATTTCATATTGAAAAGAATAACATGTAAGAAAGTTTTAAAGCGAATAAAAGTTGAGCAGCTCTCAGATGTGAACTGTAGACTAAAATATAGAAATATTATTGAAAAGAAAATGAAAGAGTTTGAGAACAGGAATCAAACCTTGGAGATTCAGTGGCAAACTCTGAAGGAAACATTGATTCTGCCAGAGAGGCATGTGGTGAGGTTGTGTGCAAGGATAAAAAAATCAGAACTCCCTGGTGGACACAGGAAGTTAAAGAGGCAGTGAAGGAAAAGAAGAAAGCACATCAAAAGTTCCTGGCAAATAAGTCAGCTTTTACTCTTACAGAATACAGAGACAAATGTAAGAAAGCTAAACAGTGTGTAAAACTAGCTAAACAAAAGTCATGGGAGGACTTTGGCAAGAATATAGAAAATAAATATCAAGAAGGTGGCAAAATATTCTGGAGGTTGTTGAAGAAGCTTAGGAATGGAGGAAAGAGTGCTGTAAAAGGAATTAGAGATGATAAAGGTGAAATGAAAACAGGAGAAAAAGATATCCTTGAAGTATGGAGTAATTACTTTGAAAAACTGCTAAATGAAGCAAGCAGTGATGACAGCACAGTGATAAAAAAACACTGACCAGGCATGCAGTCAGGAATACATATCCATACTTGAAGTAGAAAAAGCCATCAAAGGCTTGAAATGTGGAAAGGCAGCAGGAGTAGATGATATTCGACCAGAAATGCTGAAGTATGGTGGTATAAGAGTCTTACAGTGGCTGCACTGCATAGTTCAGAAAGCCTGGACAGAGGGACGAATTCCTGATGATTGGAGAAGAGCTCTCATAGTACCCATATATAAAAAGGGAAATAAAACTGAATGTGAGAAATTACAGAGGTATTTCCCTACTGAGTGTTCATGGCAAGATCTATGCAAGTATACTTGAGAAACGGTTGAGAAGAATTGTGGAAGAAAAGCTTGGTGAAAAACAAGCTGGATTCAGGCCAAATAGAGGCTGTCAGGATCAGATCTTCACTTTACGACAAATAGTCGAGAAAGCATGGGAATATAACAAAGATCTGTATTTAAGTTTTGTCGATTTGGAAAAGGCATATGACAAGGTGCCAAGAGAGAAGCTATTCAATACGCTGCAGTTATATGGTGTCAATGGGGCATTATATCAAGCAATACTTAGTCTTTATTTGAGTTGTGAGTCAGCAGTTAGAATCGAAGGAAGTACAGGAAGATGGTTTAATGTTAAATCTGGTGTGAGACAAGGATGTACATTATCCCCTCTGTTATTCATTATCTATATGGATCACATTATGAAGGAATGTGGTATTAAACCTGATATCAGAATTGGAGATGTTAATGTCAGCTCTTTGCTTTATGCGGATGATGTTATACTTCTAAATAAATCCGCTACAAGTCTGCAAGATTCTCTAACTAAATTGAATAGCTGTTGTAATAGATATGGTATGAAGGTCAGCAATAAAAAGACAAAGACAATGAAAATAGGCAGAATCATTGAAAATGTCAACTGTGTTGTGAATGGAGAACCTGTGGAACAAGTAAAACATTTCAGCTACTTAGGCACAATTTTTACTGAAGATGGTAAACTAAATATAGAAATAGACAACAGAATCAGCAAAGCTGGTATCGTGGGAAGTCAATTGAATAAATTCATATGGAATAAGAAAGAAATTAGTCGGAACACTAAATTAGCTGTATACAAGACTGTGTTCAAACCAATTTTAACTTATGGATCTGAGAGCTGGGTCAGAAGTAAAACACTTGACCAAAGACTAGAGACCGCAGATATGAGAGTCCTGAGAAAGATTAGAGGCGTGAACAGATGGCATCAATGGCAATATCATATTAAAAATGAGGATATTAGGAAAGAACTTGACATTGTCAGCATCCAGGAATGCGTTAGCAGAGCTAATCTCAGATGGTATGGTCACTTAAATAGAATGGGAGAGGAAAGATTAGCAAAACAAGTGTTCTCTGCCAGGTTGGCAGGAAAACGACCCAGAGGAAGACCAAGATATAGGTGGATTGATACGGTACAAAGTGCCTTAGACGATAGAAATATAAGATCTGATAATGTTGGAGTCTTGACAAGTAACAGACTGATTTGGAGGAAAATTGTAGATAGGAAGTTAGTAATGATGTAATTTTTTCATGTAGTACTGTCATATCCTGTACACCCCTTGAGGGTACATGGCAGGAATTTGATGATGATGATGATGATAGTGTGTGTGTGGGAAGTTGCCAGGAATTGTTTGAAAGAAGCAACATCAGACTGTATAACCAAAGTGAGGAGGATTATACCAGTGATTACGCAGAATAGCAGATATAAATCAAGAGCTGTAAAAATATTAAACACTGTGGATTGAATATGAAAAGTGATCAGCATACTCATGAGCAGTACAAAGTGCAAACAAGAAGGGTGACTAATATGACAAGAAAGGCCAAATCAGATTATGAAAGAAAATTAGCTAAGCAGGACAAAGCTAAATCCAAAAGAGATTTTTTCATTATGCAGCAAGTAAGAGAGAAAATTATTATTAGGATGATTCTTTAATCAATGCTGCTGGTAGGAAGGTGAGAGATAAAAGAAATAGTGGAGTTTCTGAGTGATCATTTTGCAGATCTGATATAATAAAGATGCATGTCAAAATTGAGGTAGATGAACAGGTGGTGTTCAGCTTATTGAAAAATATCAATGTGACTACAGCAATGGGACTGGATGGCATGTCAGCCCTTGTACTAGTTGAATGTGCAAAAGAATTGGCACTGCCTCTGATGAAGTTCTTGAATCCAAGTCTCAGCTCTGGCAGTGTTCCAAGGGAGTGGAAAAAGGGTAAGAGAGTTCCATTGCATAAAGGTAGCTCCAAGATAGAAGAAGCCAACCACTAACCAATTAATATATCAGTAGTAGTTGTTAAAGTATTGGAAAAGTTAAAAGGTAAAATTTTATTGGATCTTTAAAATTTTATATGCATCTCTATCCACCAACATTGGGTGGATAGGGATGCATTACTCTATAGTTGAAAGCACAGTTTTGTAAAGGGTAGGTCCCGTCTTAGTAATAAAATTCACATTTTATAATAAAATAACAGAAGAATTGGATAAAGGAAATGGTTACACCATGATACTGCAGTACTTTACAAAGGCATCTGTCAGAATTGAACATGGAAAAATATTACAAAAGTTGAAGCAAATAGGACTGAATATGAAGCTAGTAGCATGGATAAGGCAATGCCTGACAGACAGACACCAGAGAGTAGTATATGGTGGAGAGGAATCTAGGAGAATGATTGTGACTCACAGAGTACCTCAAGGTTCTGTACTAGAGCCACTCTTTAATGTGTATATCAATGATATAGGGAAAGATTTAAGAGTAGAGATTCAGTTGTTTGCTGCTGATGTTGCAAAATATAAGTTTATGCACTTCCAGTTGAAAAGGATGCATCACATTGATGGTACTAGATTACAGGAAATCGATGAGGCTAGGGACTTTGAGATAATGGTGGACAGTGAGTTATGTTCAGAGGGCATATTGCAAAACACGCTAACAAGTGAAGATAGGGAGGTTATTATCCCTCTTTATAAAGCTAAGATTCGGTCCCATCTTGACTACTATGTGCAGATTTGGTCATCTGTGTTTCTTAGAGAATCGGAGGTGATAGAGAAGATTCAGAGACAAGTGACCAAGTTGGTGATAGGTCTGTGGAACACTTTCCATGAGGATAGATTGAGGGTGTCTGGGATTTATTGATAAGCAAAAAAAGAGGAGACGAGACGATAGAAACTTAAGATATTAAAAAGGTTTTATAAAATTAACATTTTATAAAACAATTAATAAAAGGAAAATTTTCAATATATGACAAATTGTCAGAGAAATAGTGGTCATACATGGAAGTTGTGTAAGAGTTTGCAAACTAGATCTTTTGTCTGGAGTGGTGAACAAGTGGAACGGATTGCCAGAATTAGTCATGAGTGCCCCAACAATAAATAAGTTTAAGGAGTGGTATGGTAGGTTTTCTGTGTGCAAACATTAATGTGGGTCTTCCAAGATTAGTCTCCAGACTCCATAGAGATACTGTATAATAATTCTGAACCTGATCAAGATTCAAAACATGGAATTTTTTTTTTCAAGCCACTTCAATACTCCAAGCTAGGTGGTGGTCTCACAAGAGAATGTAATTCACACTTTTTTCTTTTATGTTGATCCCACATGAAATGTCACAAGATCTGTAACACTACAGTGTCGTGTGGACAAGTGATTAAGAAGAAAATCTAGCCTGTTGATATGTTTCTTAAAGAGTGAGAGGTTATACTCAGTAGGAAAAAGAGTATGAGGAAGATTGTAGAAAAAATAGAGGGATGCAATGAAGGAATCTGATAAGAAGTTAGTTTTTGGTATGTTTGAAGTTGGATAGCATATGGGTGTTGGCCAGCAGCTTGTCTAGTTCTATGGTTAGAAGAAGGTGGAGAAATGGTAGTACCTAATTCAGAGGACTAATGTCCATGAAAAGATACCTATAGAAAAAAGGCACAGCACTGAAACAGAGCATCTGATAAAGTGATGGAAGTTATTTGTTAAGCAGATTGTCCACTTCTGAATATCATTAAGAATTTTTAAAGAGGTCTTTGATGCTCCAACTCAAATGTGGGAACAGTACTCCAAAATTGGATGGATCTGAGATTAGTGTTAGGAGTTTGGAAGAGAAGTAATGTTTAGAATGGAAAAGAACACCAAGCTTTTCAAAGGGTAAGGAGTTCTGAGTAAGTAATGTTTTTGTGCCAGGATAAACTGAATGTGACAGTCAATCCAAGAAGTGAAAGTTGATCTTGAAAGGAAACTGGAATATTATGAAAAATGAGAGGAAAGGTAGGATTTTTCTTGCAAGTAATAAGGCAGGCTTAAGTTTTTTTGGCATTGAAATTTACTAACTTCTTCACTTCTATTTCAAGATGTTGAGAAGGCAGTGTTGAAGTCACTGGTCATAGAAGATCTTGAAGCATTAATATTATGGTACTTCAGGGTTTATCTAATGAGGAAGAAGAATGAAGGGCATTGTCATTACAAATCTGTGAATAGGATTTGAAGTCAGAAAAAGATGGTCACTGACACCAGCCTGGTTGGCCGAGTGGATAGCGTATCCGCTCTCCAGCCAAAAGGCTGCAGGTTCGAATCCAACTGTGGGCATGGATGCTTGTGATTGTCTGTGGAAATACCAGTGCTGATGGTAGTCGGAGGTAGATGGCGTTGGTGATTGAATGGTGGAGACAGAGTTGTATAACAGGTACCCTCCCTCAATGAGTCCTTGGACTCCCTGGAGGTGTCTAATAATAATATAAATAAAGGAGGAAGAGTGTGGGTGAGAGCATAGAACCATGAGACATTCCAGCATTGATGGGGAAATCTGATAAGATGACGATATCACTATGATACAATGAATAACCAGTTAGGAAGCTTGCAATCCAATCACAGTGTAGAAGAGAGGCCACAACATGGAAGCTTTTTCAGGAGGCCTTAGTGACAGACACGATCAGGTGTCTTAGAAATATTGAGAGCAATAATGAGTTTCTCCAAATCTTTCCAAGGGCTGAGTCCAAAGGTGGGGTGAGATTAGCTTGGAGGTCAGCTGTAGAATGAGAATGGCAGAATCTATATTGGTGATTGCTAATTAACTTACGAGTCTCCAGTTAACAAAAGAAGTTGGTTGTTGATAACCTTCTGCATCACTTTTGAAAGTACTGAGGTTAGAGCAATGAGCAATAGATGGCTGACTGTTGTCTCTTTTCTTTGTCGGTACACATGAGGGCTTGCTTCCATTCTGTTGGGCAGATGCCAGTAGAATATAAAAGTTTATACAGATGAATAAATGAAGATATTTACAAAGCATTCATGCTCATGGTGATCTGAATTAACACCCTACTGGTTAGAGAGTGGATAAACTAACTCAGTTAACCAGGCCAGCAAAAGTTATTGCAGTAGTTATAATCGATTTTTGATGAGAAGTGAAAATTTTTCCCATATTAAGAATTATTTTTTGACTTTGAAATATAATAAAGATGAAGTGAGATGATATAAATATACTTACATGTCTATACAACATCGAGCTTTTACAACTCCCTCTGGATCTACAACAGTATATTTTCTTGGTGCAGTGCATAACACTGAAATAAAGTGCATTAAATACTGAGAAAAATTAAAAATAGTTCAAAATTTCTAGTTCAGTATATTATTCATTTACCATATAAAAATATTCAAACAGAGCATAATTTTCAATGAAACTTGACTGGCTGATGACTATTTGTATATAAGAGAACCAATAGAAAAATAAATAAAAATAAAACTTCTTAAAGATGTTAAATGCAACAGAAAACAGGTTAAAGTATAGATCCATCCATTAGTGGCTTTAACAGGCACTTACGTGCTCACAGCCTTCCAAGTATCCTTGGATTTCCTAACTGTAATACGAAGATAAGGTGGTTACTCCTATTCTTCTAAGTATTCTTGTCTGTAAATTGTGTATGTTCTACTGGCCAGTTTGTTTTGAGGAGAAAAATCCTCCGTCTGCGTAAGAGACTGGCTAACTCACCTTTTGTCAAAAGAGACCAGACAACGGTTCATCACTGACAGGAATCGAACCTAGGTCTTTCCAACCAAAGGGCTTCGTCTATACTGATTGAGCTATGGAGGCTCTTAAAGTATGGATAGTAGTAAACATTTAAGTTAGAAGATCTAGTAAATTTCTTTATATCCAAATCTTAAATGTATGAACCTGCATTTATTATTACCACCAGGTTTCCATGGAACTGCTTAACTCATCCATGAGAGATCCTATTCCATATAAAGTCATCATCAAATCTCTGTTCAAGACTGCAGAAGGTTTCCTCACACTGCTTACCAACTAATCTCCATGCAAAAAACTGCTTTACGTTCCACTGCACACATTCTGCTTATAACAACCTCCAGGAATAACTTCTTGTTCTATTCCCCATCTCCCTACATTCTAAGAAAAATCTCTTCTGCCTTAACAAATACTGTATACTCTGCCCTGCCTGCCAAGTTTTGAAATTAGAATTCCCTCCATCTATTCTCATATCTAATATTCCAAAAACCAGATAACACTTTTAGTCACTCTTTTATGAATCCTTTC
The DNA here is from genome assembly GCF_054136105.1 of Typopeltis vanoorti. NCBI lineage: Eukaryota > Metazoa > Arthropoda > Arachnida > Uropygi > Thelyphonidae > Typopeltis > Typopeltis vanoorti. Next base: position 65,012,095 of record NC_143569.1, read on the forward strand.
AAAATTAACCTCATCAATACTAGGTGACCAAATCTGCATACAATAATCAATATGTGGCCCGATCAAAATCTTATACAATACAACCCTAACTTGACTTTTACACACACTGACATCCACCTCATTACACTGTAATCTGTTGTGTCATCCTCATAATCCGAGCAATCTGGTCCATGAACCTCACAACGACTCTGTGAGCCTGCATCTGCTCCACCTGCTTTAAGAGGTCCTCACCACCTGAATATTCAGCAGTCCATCTTTGCCTTTCTCATTTCAGTCCTTACACTTTCCAAGGAGATTCTGGTTCTACTATACCCTGATTAGGCCACATATCAACTACTTCACAAATTTGGTCACCTGGTTTTCAAAAAAGGATGAAGAAGTATTGGAAAAGGTTCAGAGTCGATCAACTAAGATTGTGTCTGGAATGTTGAGTATGAAGAAATGCTGAGAAGATGTGATTTAGAGTCTGCTTGAGGAGGATTAATATGATAGAGGTTCTTACTAAATAGCTTAAGGAAATTACAATGTACAACAGAATATACGTTAAAATAAATTTTAATACACTTCCAATATTTTGGCAACGTCACATTGCCATTATCACAGGAACTTAAATACAAGACACGTGCACGCAAGCACAACACACAGTAAATGAGGAACGAACCAGGGTGCATGAGACTGCCCCAAAATTTGAGAAACCTACATCAGAAGACCTTCAGCCCAATCGGCCAAGAATACCAACATTGCTTGCTAGGGAGGCACACCATCAGGACTTTTAGTAGAAAGAATAGCTTCCTGCTTCGTACCTCATTTACTGTGTGTTGTGCTTGCATGCACGTGTCTTGCATTTAAGTTCCTGTGATAATGGCAACATGACATTGCCAAAATATTGGAAGCGTATTAAATTTATTTTAACATATTCTATTGTACATTGTAATTTCCTTAAACTATTTAGTAAGAATATATAACCAACGTCTAAGCCTTTCCATGAGAAAGTGATAGAGGTATAAGTTGGTAAGGGGTTCTTATCAGATTAATTAACATTAAAGAGGTTTTAATAAAATGGCAGGAAATGAGAGGAGAAGAGATAATACCTGGAATCTATATAAAGAAGGTGTGCGAGTGAAAAACAGGATTTTTGTATGGAGAGTAATGATTGAAATGCATTGCCTGAGAGTATGGTGTCTGCAAAAAAACATGAAGGCACAGTATGATGAGCTGTGTGTATTACAAAAGGGACCTTCCATGATGAGTAACTAAATGGAGGACCAAGGATAATATCTGAAAGCCCTCCTTTAGATACCAAACAAGGAACTTTTTTAAGCCACATCAGGCATTCAGTAAGCAAGGCAATGGTCTTACACTGGATGATGAAACTCATCTCTTACCTAAAGATGTTCCTAAGCATCAATACCTATTGCAAGATTCAAACCTGCAGCCTACTGGTTAAGAAGAGGTTTGTTAACCACTCAGCCAACTAAGCCAGCATATTGAAGTCAATTAAACCTTTGCATAAACTAGTACAGTACTGTATACAGTAATCTACCATTTATGCAAAATGTTACATTGATTGATGGATCAATCGATGAATAGAAGTTGAAGAAATGGAAGTGCTTAACATATTAAAGAACCTCAATGTGAATACAGCCATGGGATTAGATGGCATATTGGCCATCTAATGTATGCTGCAAGGGAATTTATCAGTTCCTCTGGCCAAGCTGTTTAATTTAAGCCTCAGTACTAGGAAGGAGCAATTGGAGTAGAAAGAGGACAAATAGTCCCACTGATAAAGGGAGCTCCAAGACAGAAGCAATAAATTACAGGCCAATCAGCTTTTCAAGAGTGGTGGTTAAGATATTTCAGCAACTGAGTTTAAGGAGAAGTATGATAGGCAATGTGTGAATAATGGATCTCTTGCAATGAGTCTTCTGACACCTTGCCGACATGTTTATAATAATAATTTGACCATCCAAAACAGTGATTCTTCAATTAAGTGACCCTCTGCATGTCAAATGATTTTTTGATACAGCATCATATAATTATACTTCAATTATTATCATTAACACCAGGCCTCAATGGAGTCAGACTAACTGTGAGAGGTACACACTGTTATACACAAAGACCATAATATAAACTCAGTGTATCTGCATCCACCATAATGTCAGGAAATGCATTCCACTTATCAACCACTCTCCATGCAAAGAATCTGGTCTTTATACTACTGCTCACATCCTCCTTATACAGCTTCTAGGAATGTCCACTTTATTCTATTCCCTTCTCAAATTCGATGAAATATTTCATCCACATTAACAACCCTTTACCAAGTTAAAAGGTCTCAATCGTATTCCCGCTCTTCTCCCCTGTTCACAAGGCTTTGCCAATTACAGTTCTTTGGTCTGTCTTCAATATGATCAATTAATCAAACCTTTTGATTATCAGAACATTATACTGCCTTCTTGAAGTCGTCAGATAAATAATCCTGTTATTATCAATATAATACTTCAGAAAAGTCTGCACATGCTACCATGAAAACAAGTAACACAAATAGAAAAAAAGCACAAATCAGTGAAATCCAATCACATTTAATGAAACAAAATTTTATACACAGGATGTTATAATCTTGACGAAGTTAACATGATCAGTAATAACAGAAGACTTCAGCTCAATCTTAGCAAGACAAAGATTATGGTTTTCAAAACAGATGTAGACAAGGAAACTCCTGAGAAATACCTTAATGGAGAAAGAATTGAAGAAATCAGCAAGTTAGAGTACCTGGAATCCATTATTAATGTGAAGAATTGCTGTTCAGAAGACATCAGAAGAAGCTTAGGAATAGCTAAAACAACAGTCATCGACTTGTCTAAATTCTGGAAGGATGCATCTATCACCACAGGAACAAAGTCCAGGATTTTGAATGCAGCTTTTTTTTCCAACAGTGACATATGGATGTGAGACGTGAAATCTAAAGAAGTCAGATATGAAAAGAATAGATGCTTTGGGTATATGGTGTTAGAGAAGGCTCTTGAGGATATCATATACTGAAAGGCATACAAATGAATGGGTGTTAGAAAAGATCAGTAGAACTTTAAGGCTTCTTAAGGATATTGACAGAAGAAAGTTAAAATACTTTGGACACATTGAAAATATGGAAGGACTTCTCAGAACATAACAGAAGGTAAAGTTCCAGGGGGAAAAGTAGACCGCCAGTAATGAGATTGTGTGTGTATGAGACTGATCATCATGGTGAGGACTGGTGTGGTACATCAAGCATCAGAATGACCATATGGCATCTGTGGATGTCCAATGAACAGATGATATAACCTGACTGGTTGGTCACCCATGAGTCTTTTCAGTCTTTTCTGCAAAAAGCTGAGCAAATACTTCAAGTTGCTTTTTTCCCCATTAACTTTTAAAAAGCAATTTATTTGCAAGTTGAAACAGATTTTGTTAAAAAAACCTCCAAGTTGTTTTATCTCCTAAGTATATAGCTAGTTGTTTATAAATTTTCAGTTTAGATTTTCCACAAATTATCAACCTCCTTTATTTATTTTATGCACCTCCCACTGATGAAAGGTTTGTAAACCTGTAATACAATTGGTACCATGTGTAGGCTAAGAGTTATTTTATATTAATTTTCACTTATTGGGTTTTTTTTTATTATATAGTCTGGACGCCAAACACTGAACTTTTTCAAGCACTTCAAATAAGTGGGGCAGTATTCTTACATCTAAAGACGAACACAAACATGTGTTGCAGAAAGGAAAAGTTAAACACTAAGCCAACAAGACTGCCATTTAGTCACTTATTATTTTTTTAAACCTAAGCTTATTTTAGATTAGATCTAATAATTTGGCTTTAGTATTCGGCGTTAATTATTTTCAGAATATACCAACCACCAGTATGCCTTTTCTGCAAACATTTGATAAGTTCTTTTTTAATTTTTAAAATTTGTATTAATGGAAAATGCAACAGCATTCTAATTATATGATGCCCCTTACATAATTTATTTTGCTATTAATAGGAACAACACGTACACAAAAAACGTTTTTTTTTTTTTTTATCTACGTTAAATCCAATATCTATACTTAAATATAAAGAGCCAATAGGCTTCATTTTGGCGATATAAATATTATTTAAATTAAGGGGATATTAAATCCCACATTGTTTTAAAACCGAATAAGAAACTCAAAGATCGGAATCAGAAAGTTTCATGGCGAATATAGTAAACTATAAAAGTATCGGCGATTACTAGCGTGAGCTAATGCAAGTAGTCCTAGTACGTAGTACAATCTCGGGCAACTCGCAGCAAAGGTGGTAAAGTTTGGATCGCTATTCTTGGTATTTTCCATAATGTAAAAACACATTTCCTAGGAAATGTATGCTGTTATTACATTATGGTAGGAGGTCACCACCCAGACCGGTTTCAGCCTTTTTTGAGGCTTCGTCAGTGAGTAGCTAGACCAAATAGATACCAAAGGGTATAGCGAAAGAACTTATATACTCTGCTATACGAGTTGTCAAAAAGGTGGAACCATTAAGTTACTTAAATATAAACAGCCAATAGGCTTCATTTCAGCAATATAAACATTATTTAAATTAAGGGGATATTAAATCCCACATTGTTTTAAAACCGAATAACAAACTCAAAGATTGGAATCAGAGAGTTTCATGCCGAATATAGTAAACTATAAAAGTATCGGAGATTACTAGCGTGAGCTAATGCAAGTAGTCCTAGTACGTAGTACAATCTTGGGCAACTCGCAGCAAAGGTGGTAAAGTTCGGATCGCTATTCTTGGTATTTTCCATAATGTAAAAACACATTTCCTAGGAAATGTATGCTGTTATTACATTATGGTAGGAGGTCACCACCCAGACCGGTTTCAACCTTTTTTGAGGCTTCATCAGCAAGTAGCTAGACCAAATACATACCAAAAGGTACCATAATGTAATAACAGCATACATTTCCTAGGAAATGTGTTTTTACATTATGGAAAATACCAAGAATAGCGATCCGAACTTTACCTCCTTTGCTGCGAGTTGCCCGAGATTGTATTACGTACTAGGACTACTTGCATTAGCTCACGCTAGTAATCGCCAATACTTTTATAGTTTACTATACTCGCCATGAAACTCTCCGATTCCAATCTTTGAGTTTCTTATTTGGTTTTAAAACAATGTGGGATTTAATATCCCCTTAATTTAAATAATCCAATATCTATGTTATTTATAATACTTACATAATTTTTTGCAGGTTCAATTGAATAATTTATTTGAAATAAGAGAGATATTAGTCAAAACACTAAACACCCATATTACCCATATACAAGGCAACAAGTTGCTTGGGGGAAGGGGGAATGACATCAGGTAACGCTGAGTCCAATGGAGTCTGGAGGGGGAAAATGATAGACATAGAAACAGTGACATTTTTATGTTTTATACTAATGCCAGAAAAATCCGGAATAAAGGAGATGAATTGGTAGCGCTGATAGCATCAGCCTGGCCAAAGATTATTGGGATTGACGGAAGAAGATATAATAACAGGAATAGAGGTAGGAGTGTACAGCATTTTTTGGCAGGATAGGAAGGGAAAACGTAGTGGTGCCGTATTGCTTATGATGATTGATGACTTATATCCTCTAAGAGTGGAGGCTTTGGAAGGAAATGACACTAATGGTTTTGAAAGCATATGGTGAGGTAGAAGTGGCCAAGACGGAATATTGCTACAAGTTGAGGAGCACAGAGGGTGGGGAGCAGGAGATGCTTAGGCAGTTGAGCTTGGCAAGTGCAAGAAGAATAATTGTTATGGGAGATTTTAACTACAGCAGTATAAGCTGGGAAGAGGAAAATGCATGTATAATTAGGGAATGAAATTTCTGGAATTCTTGAGGGACAGATGTCTTAGGCAACATGTAATAGTGGGAACAACAGGTTCAAGAGTTTTGGATTTGGTTACAGTATCAGAAGAGCTGATAATAAGTGAGATGATATCTTTCAACACCTTTTGGGTTTTGACTTGGAAGATGAATAGACATGCAGGAGTATCAAAGAAAAGAGAACATATGTAGAATTATAAGGCAAGTGATTATAATAGTCTTAACTGGTAATTAGTTTACAGAATTAACAACGCATATAAAGTATATTAATTAAAGGTAACTTTAATAAATAACTTCTATATTTCGGCTCCTTAGACTCCTTAAGAAAGTCACTTCTTGGCCTGTGGAAGTCACCAACAAACTAAAACCTTACAACTCGAGACTCCCCCCCCCCCCGATTATATGGACTCCCAAAAATACATAAACAAAATGTGCCATTACTTCCCATAGTGGATGGCATTGATTCCCCCACATATAAATTAGCCAAAACGCTCACACACTATGCTGGCAACACACCATTACACATAAAAAAAAAAACTCCTCCTGAAATCTCAGCCCTATTTCAGTTCACAATGAACTCAGGCTATTTCGTTTGGCAAGGAAAGTTCTACAAATAGATAGAGGGGACAGCCATGGGTTCACCACTTTCCCCACCCTTGGCCAATTTCTTTATGGAGACCTTTGAAGAGAAAGCCTTAAACTCCGCCCCACAAAAACCCACTATTTGGCTTCGTTACGTGGATGATGTTTCGCTATTTGGCCACATGGTTCAGACTCACTCCATTCCTTCCTAACACACTTAAACAACCAACACCCCAGAGTCCAGTTCACCTTAGAAAAAGAGGAAAACAACACCCTCCCCTTCCTAGACACTTTAATCACCCTCCAGCTTGATGGATCTTTGGTTTTCTCTGTTTACAGAAAATCCACCCATACTGGCAGATACATTCACCAGCAATCCCCCCCCCCCTCACAACAATATGGGGTTATAAAAGCACTATATAACAGGACAAAATTAATCTGCTCAGATGACAAGGCCCTAACTACTGAACCAAACCACATCCACAACACTTTTAGCCAATGGCTATAACCCCCAAAAAAACTCAAACCAGTATACCACAACCCCCCCTCCACAATAAAGATTACACCAAATCTATCACCATCCCCTACATCCAGGGCACTTCTGAGAAAATAATATCCTCAAAAAATATGACCTTACTTCTTGTTACAGACCATATAAAAAGTTGGCATCCCTTATCCGCTCTACCAAAGACCAACCACTTCCCCTAGACCTACCTGGTGTATACCAGGTCCCTTGCAGCTGCAAATTGTCCTACTTTGGCCAAACAGGCAGAACAACAAATATCAGGATTTCAGAACACAAAGACTACATCCGGTTTCACCTGCAGCCGCTCTGGGCTGGCAGACCATGCCTTAGATACCCACCACTGAATTCGTTGGAAGAAAACAAAAATAATACACTGCAGCAAGTTTAAATACGAAATATTGTTCAAGGAATCTTTAGCAGCTCTAAAAAATATTCCTAACCTCAACAAATTTGAGTGCATGAAACTACCCCAAATTTGGGAGACTTACATTTTGAGAACTTCAGCCCAACTGCCAAGTCAACCAAATTAGCCCACCAGAGGGCACCATTAGGACTTTAGGAACAGTATTAGTTTCTCGCTTTCTTCCTCATTTGCTTTTGTTAGTGCCTGCGTGCACATACCATATCTTTATGTTCATGAAGATGGCAACGTGACGTTTCCGAAATACAGAAGTTATTTATTAAAGTTACCTTTAATTAATATACTTTATATGCGTTGTTAATTCCGTAAACTAATTACCAGTTATGTATGACCAACATATAAGCCTTGCTACTAGAATAATAGTCTTAGATATCAACTTGGGGCAGTTCCATGGAGGGTGGAATTGGAAGGTCAGAATATCATTAGTGCTTGGAAAAGTGTGAAGGAACATTTGTTAACAGCAATAGTAAGCTGTATTCCATGAGTGAAGAAGCAGGCACAATTTGGTGTAAAGTGAATGATAATGAATATAGAGACTGCTGTTGAAAAAGAGGTTATGGAAGAGATATAATGAGAGGGGTGGAGGGCAGATACACGAAGAATACAAGATGCAGGCCAGGAGAGTGACTAGTATGGTGAGGAAAGCAAAACTGGAATATGAGAAGAGATTGGCACTAAGATCCAAAGAAAATCCTAAGGAATTTTTTAGCTAGGTGGTCAGCAGGAGGAGAAATGATTGTGGAAGAATGACACTGTGGGATACAAATGGGAATACAGTGACTGATGCAGAGAACATAGTAAAGTTGTTTAATGAACACTTTATTGGAGTATTTCATCCTGGAGGAGTAAGTTTTAATACTAGAGGGACAGGGCAAGTTCGAGATTTAGAGGGCAAGAGGAGAGTGTGTTCCAAATACCAAGTACTCTGGATGTCATTAAAGCAGTGGGAATGGATGGTATTTCATCATGGGTTTTGACAGAATGTGCTAAAGAACTGAGAGCTCTGTTGACTTGGCTCTTCAATAAAAGCCTGACTGCGGGAAAGGTACCAAAGGAATGCAAGGAAGGTAAGATAGTGAAGTTGCATAAAGGCGGTAGCAGACTGGAAGTGTCTAATTATAGGCCAGTTTATGTGTCATCAGTAGTTGTTAAGGTCTTGGAAAAATTAGTGAGGGACTATATACAGCATTGGACAGATGAGGGTAATGTTATCTGCGAGAATCAACATGGATTTGTTAAGGGACACTCTTGCTTTAGTAATATAGCCTTTCATAATAAAGTGAAAAGAGCAGTTGATGAAGGAAAGACATACGCTACCTTTTTTTGAATTTTGCAAAGGCATTTGACAGGGTGCCAAAATGATGAGCTGATATTTAAGTTGCAGCATTTAGATGTCAGGTTCGTCAACTGGATTCAGGATTGGCTGTCTGATTAATATCAGAGTTGTGTATGGTGGGACAATATCAAGGAGGCAGAAGGTTACAAGTGGGGTCCCACAGAGCTCAGTACTGAGACCTGTATTGTTTAACCTTTACATCAATGATGTGAAGCAGGAAGGGTTATTAGTAATAGTGCAGATGTGGCAGCCCTGAAGAGGATTTGAATAAACTAGATAGATGGGCAAATTATGGAGGTGTTGGTTTAATGCAGCAAAATGAAAAGTCTTGAAGTTTGGGATACATCGATGGGAAGCTGCATACTCGACTGGAGGAGCTGTACTGGAGGAAGTAGTAAAAACAAGAGATCTGAGATGATTGATAGAAAACTGAAATTCAGGTAGCATATTGCAAAGGTGAAGGTAACCTAGAGGATTGCCACGATACTGAGAAGGACACAGACCTGTAGAGATAAGAGTCATCATTCCACTGTATAAGACCCTAATCAGACCACACTTAGATTGTTGTTCTCAAATTTGTCCCCAAGATTTGAAGGGGATAAATTAATACAGAAAGAGTACAGATAACAAAGATGTTTTCAGGACTGTACAATGTTATTTATGAGGATTGGCTTAGGGAATGTGGACTGCAGAGTTTGATAGATAGAAGAAGGAGAGGTGACATGATCCAGACTTAAACTGTTGAGAGGTAGTTACAGAGTTGACATTAGGGAGTGCTTTTGCTTGGTGGAACAGAGGGAAGGAGTGATGATAAGGGACCACCCCTGGAAGTCTAAAGGAAGCTGTGAGCAAGAGGATGAGGAGTAGTTTCTTTGCATGGAAAGTGGTTGAACTGTGGAATGCACTGCCTGATAGAGTGGTGAGAGCAAGAACGGTCAATGAGTTCAAGGAGTGGTATGATAGACTGTGTTTCCCAGGAAGGACCACCTACAATGAGTCATCTAGCTCCATGGAGGCCTGAATAATAATAATATTCGAATAGAAAAGATCATTTTATTTTAATGGATCTGGGAGTTATAAGAAAAATTAGGAAAGTGCGCATATGGCATCAATGGCAAAAATCATTAAAAATTAAGATATTAAGAAGGGACTTGACACTAATAATTTTGGAACGTATGAGCAGAGCTAATCTCAAATGTAGCAGAAATGCCTTGGCACCGAAATGTAAATTCTGACAATATGGGAGGCCTGACAGACAAAACTAATTTTTGAGGAAAATTGTTGATATGAAGTTATAGTACTATCAAAGAACCCAGTGTGTATTTCTTGAGAATACATATCAGACAATTTGATCATATAAATTTCTGCAGTCTCTTTTCAGGTTCCAAGAACTCACTGAAGGAAGAGTCTTCTAAGTCATTAATAGATGCCTAAATACCTACCTGTCCTTGAACACATTTACTGACAATATCAAATGATAGTTCATTCCACACATCATGAGAAGATGTTGCAAGAAACAGATGAAGTATCAACCTCCAGTGAACATTCTACTCACTGCAGGAATCTTTTGATTCTTGGCTTTAGTAAAGAATAAATTATAACAATGCTATTCTGTGTGGTAAATGCTTTAAGCATTCTGTTGCAAGGCCACTCATAGAAGTTGATGTATGCAAAATGATAAATTGGATCCACTTTCCCATCTTTGGATTTCGCTATTTATCACTTCAATTCTGGACAAATAAATACAGTCAGATCTCACTACAGAAAAAAACCATTGTAAGAAAATTTTAAAAAAGCATGAACACGAAGCATGTGGCGGTGGATTTGTGCTGTGGTAGAAAACTGTTTTTTAAATGTTGTATAATGTGAATTCTTTTGCGAATCGTGCCATTTTTTTTCTCAGTAACATAAGCCTTCTTTAGGTTACCGATCTGTGGTTTTGGGTTACCGAGAAGGCGAGGTCACAGTCGGCAGCATCTGCAATGGAAGAGACGTTTTTGCTATTTATTATAGTTGAATATAGTGTTTATATATATATATATATATATAGCATTTAGTTTAGTAGTTCCTCGGCAGTAAGGAATGATGGTGGCTGCAGCCGCAACAACAAATGGAGTGTCACCAAGTCTTTCACCATTTAAGAACTCTACTATACATAACATAATAAAGGACTTTGTGGCATGCAGTGCTTGCAGCATGTATGTATCCCAGGAGTTGGATATGTGGCTGGTGAGAGAAGGGGGAGTGCGTATATGTGCACAATGTAAGCAATGGGAGGAATTCAATAAATTAGATATGTCAATAACTAAACTCGTTGCATCAGGGGAAGGGAAATGAATGTCGGGAGATGAGTCGTGTGACAGGGGAGAATGACGAGCAAAATACGAATGAGAAAATAAGAGTCGGGAGTGTGGAAGGCTTGAATGAATGACTGTGAAGTTTTCGGAGATGGTCTTGATTGGGAGAATGAATGGCAAGTAAAAGTGACTAATTTGCAGAAAGCGAAAAATGAGCTGAAAGAAGAGATGGAATGTCTTGTGAATGAAATGAGAAGTATGAAAAATGAGATTAGGAGAATGGAAGAGATTAATGCAAGGCAAATCAGAGGAGTGAGAGAGAGTTTTAGGAATGATAGAAAAAGAGAGAATAGAAACAGTAGGAGAGAGGGAATGAGAGAGAATTATGGGAATGATAGAAGAGGGGAGAATGGAAACAGTCAGAGAGAGCAAGGAAATAAGAAAAATGAGAGAGAGTGCTGAAACCAGGGATAGAGTGATGCCAGGACAGCAGCTAATTAGGGGAACACAGAGAGAAAGGGTTAGAGGAGAGAGAGAGAATGTAAGTGAGCAAACAAGGAACAGACTGGTAAGAGGTGTAATGTATGGAGACTTGATGATCCATGGTGTGCAAGATAGGATGCCAGAGGAGTATTTGCCTGGAGGGACGATAGCAAGTGTGGCTATGGCAATTAAGTGGGGTGAAAGGATGGACGAAATCATCATGATGGTGGGCACGAATGACTGAAGAAGCAATGTAAATCGGGCAGCAAGAGATCTGAGATTCTTGCTTGAGGTTGTGCAAAAGAAAACGTACAGAGGAAAGTTTGTGTGTGTGTGTTGCCCAGGTACGATAGTGTTGAGCTGAGCAGAAGAGCAGTAATACTGAACAGCATAATAGCTAAAATGTGTCAGAAGAGAGGACTGGAATATGTGGATGCTTGGAGGGAATTTGAGTACACAAGAGAACTGTATGCGAGAGACCGCTTGCATTTGAATGAGGAAGGACAAGGTCACTGGAGAGATTGCTGTTTTCTGAATGAGTCGGTGTGTCAATGCAGGGAAATGAAATCCCAGGGCGGATGGTAGCAGGAGTGGCCTTGTAAGAACGGGTGCTTGGGGGAAGGCGATGACATCAGGTAACACTGAGCTCAGTGGGATCTAGATGGGATAATGATAGGTAAAAAAGCAGCGACATCTTTATGCTTTATACGAATGCCAGAATTATCAGAAATAAAGGAGATGAATTGGTGGTGCTGATAGCATCAGCCTGGCCAAAGATTATTGGGCAGCGACATCTTTATGCTTTATACGAATGCCAGAATTATCAGAAATAAAGGAGATGAATTGGTGGTGCTGATAGCATCAGCCTGGCCAAAGATTATTGGGATCTTGGAGAAGTGGTTGACGGAAGATGATATAATAAGAGGAATTGAAGTAGCAGGTTACAGCATTTTTTGGCAGGATAGGAAAGGAAAACATGATGGTGGAGTACTGCTTATGATAAGTGATGACTAATGTCATCTAAGAGTGGAGGCTTTGGAAGGCAGTGACACTAATGGTTTCGAAAGCATATGGTGTGAGGTAGAAGTGGCCAAAACAGGATATTTTGTGGGATGTTGCTACAAGCCAAGGAGCAGAGAGTGGGGAGCAGATGTTTAGGCATTGAGCTTGGCAAGTGCGAGAAAAGTAATTGTTATGGGAGATTTTAACTATAGCAGAATAAGCTGGGAAGAGGAAAATGCATGTAGTAATAAGGGAATGGAATTCTCGAGGGACAGATGTCTTAGGCAATATGTAATAGAGGGAACAAGAGGTTCAAGAGTTTTGGATTTGGTCATAGCGTCAGAAGAGCTGATAATAAGTGAGATGACATCTCTTTCTCTCCCAACAGTTGGAGAGAGAGTGACCATGTGGTTTTGACTTGGAAGATGAACAGACATGCAGGTTTATCAAAGAAAAGAGCATGTATGTAGAATTATAAAGGTAGGTGATTATAATAGTCTTAGTTATCAAACTTGGAGCAGTTCCATGGAGAGTAGAATTGGAAGGCCAGGATATCATTAGTGCTTGGGAAATTGTGAAAGAATATTAGTTAGCAGCAATAGTAAGCTGCATTCCATGAGTAAAGAAGCAGACACAATTTGGTGTAAAGTGGATGATAATCAATATCAAAGAGGAACTGCAGGTGACAAAGAGGTTATGGAAGAGGTATAATGAGAGGGTGTGGAGGGCAGATACACAAAGAATACAAGATGCAGGCCAGGAGAGTGACTAGTATGGCGAGGAAAGCAAAACTGGAATATGAGAAGAGATTGGCACTAAGATCCAAAGAGAATCCTAAGGAATTTTTTTTAGCTAGGTGGTCAGCAGGAGGAGAAATGATTGTGGAAGAATAACACTGTGGGATAAAAATGGGAATACAGTGACTGATGCAGAGAACATAGTAAAGTTGTTTAATGAACACTTTACTGGAGTATTTCATCCTGGAGGAGTAAGTTTTAATACTAGAGGGATAGGGCAAGTTCGAGATTTAGAGGGCAAGAGGAGAGTGTGTTCCAAATACCAAGTACTCTGGATGTCATTAAAGCAGTGGGAATGGATGGTATTTCATCATGGGTTTTGACAGAATGTGCTAAAGAACTGACAGCTCTGTTGATTTGGCTCTTCAATAAAAGTCTGACTGCAAGAAAGGTACCAAAGGAATGCAAGGAAGGTAAGATAGTGAAGTTGCAGAAAGGCGGTAGCAGACTGGAAGTGTCTAATTATAGGCCAGTTTATGTGTCATCAGTAGTTGTTAAGGTCTTGGAAAAATTAGTGAGGGACTATATACATTGGACAGATGAGGGTAATGTTATCTGTGAGAGTCAACATGGATTTGTTAAGGAACATTTTTTTTTGGATTTTGCAAAGCGACTTGACAGGGTGCCACATGATACGCTGATATTTAAGTTACAGTAGATAGGTTTAGATGTCGGATTAGTTGACTGAATTCAGGATTGGCTGTCTGATAGGTATCAGTGAGTTGTGTATGGTGGGGCAATATCAAGGAAGCAGGAGGTTACAAGTGGGGTTCCACAGAACTCAATGCTGATGCTGAGCTGTAGAGATAAGAGTAATCATCCCATTGTAGAAGGTCCTAATCAGAGAACACTTAGATTACTGTTCTCAAAATTTGGTCCCCTGGATTTGAAGGGGATAAATTAACTGTGGAAAGGGTACAGAGACAGATAAAAATAGTTTCTGTATTGTACAATGTCAGTTATGAGGATCGACAGAGAACATGGACTGCAGAGTTTGGTGGATAGAAGGAGGAGGAGAGGTGATACAATTGAGATTCTTAATCTGTTGACAGGCAGTTACAGAGTAGACATTGGGGAGTTCTTTCGCTTGGTGGAATGGCAGGAAGGAGCGATGACAAGCGGCCCTCCCTGGAAGTTATGAAAGGAAGCTGTGGGCAAGAGGGTGAGGAGTGGTTGAACAATGGAATGCATTGCCTGAGAGAGCAGTTGGAGCAAGAACAGTCAATGAGTGGTATGAGAGACTGTGTTTCCTAAGAAGGACCTCCCACGATGAGTCTTTTGATTCCAGGAAGGCCTGAATAATAATAAAATCTCTATAGGCACAATGCTGTTCTAAAGAGTATTCATTATGATTATGTGACACTCCCATGGAGTCATAACTAATTGTTTGAGGCACTCTACACTACACAACCTCACTATCTGCACCATCACTAATAGGTTTTCTGTCTGTAAATTGTATGTTCTCTGGCCAATTTATTGTATGGGGAATGAAAACCCCGAGTTCTAGGAGAGAAAATTTGCTACATCCATATGAAGTCAGCTAACTAACTTTAAAAAAAATTCTTCATTTTAAGGTCTCTCTCATCATGACCTGGGTCTTTTTTGAAAGGAGTGCGCATGTCCTGTCATTCTTCCAACTGTGAATATGCTATAACAAACTATTCCTGTGGTCTCTGAGTTTACTATTGTAAGAGTCGATTGTATGAAGATAAGCTATGATTTGTTTACAATGAATGTGAGCAATGTCATTTTGTGAAATGTTATTTTTATCAATCAGAATCTGGTCAAAATACCAAAGTTCTTCACAAAAACTTTCCTCTTCTAGAGAGACTTTATAAAGAAAGTAGCAAAGATGCTAGGTCTGCAGAAGAAAATATAGGTCTAGTTCTGGTAACAGAGTTTCAACATCTATTCAACTGACTCCAGGGTTGGTCTCACTTGGATGTAGGTAATTAAGTCCCCCCCCCCATCAAAAAAAAAAATAGAGGGAAAAAACCTCATCTAACTAGCAAGCTGCAAGAATGAACTCAACTACAGTGATACTGAGAAGTGATCACCTGCCTATGTCTTCCAAGAAGTAAAAAGAGTGAACCACCACCTTCCTTTTGGGAATGAAAATGCAGTATGTGTGTGTTAATCATAGGCTTTTAGATTAATGATAATTTGATCATGTAGTGCACCAGCATAGTACATCATTGAAGTCAACTTTTAATTCTAAGCATACTTTGGGTTAGAAACTTTGATAATAATCCTGAAGATTAGGTAAATACACATTAATTATTTCACAAGGGCTTTGACTTCTAAATGCATATTCTGTGTCTTATATTCCCATAAAACAGAATTAAAGTTCATTGTATTTTAGTATATTTTAAAGCATCAAGATGGTTAAAATATATGACTTACCTCTAAATTTAATGGCAAAGTCATATGGATTGTAAAGAGTAAGCAACTGTTTATGTGATGACTGATCATCTGCATAAAATGTTAGGGATGAAGGAAAGGCGAATACTGGCAGCCTGCCATCTATGAAGGTTGGGACCTGCATTAATGTATGTGCACGGCATTCAAGATTCTAGGCAGTAGGAAAAAAATAATTATAAAAGTAGTTGCGATAACTCAGAAGTATTTTGTTAACTTGTGGTTATTTACAAATGTATATAAACAAGCAGCAGCCAAACTTTTCAAGTAGGCAATTGTTAATGGATAAGAATTGTTTGTTGAACAGCCACCTTAATGAACAAGAAAATAATTATTTGAACTACATATAAATTGCATCCCATAATTTAAATTTTTACTGTTACTGAAAGAAATTTCTTTTAATATGCTTTTGGATTTTATTGAGTAACAAAAAAAAAAAAAAAAAAAAAAGGAAATATAAAACTTAATTCCTTATGCCACCAGCAATATATAAAACAAAAACATTAACAGTACCTTTAAACTTCAGTGAGTTGCATGGCCTTTGACCACCTAATATCTACCCTTTCCAAACTTAGAACTAGCACCTAACAAATACAAAAACTTGTGCTGCTGGTTCTTTGGCATTTTGCCACTTATCTGAATAGTGATCAGCATCAAGAATAAGCATGATTTAGATTCAAAACGTTTCTAGCCTAGCTAAGTGACCAGAAATAAGTTCAGCTCAAGGAACTGTTTTGAAAGCGAATGTCAGAAGTCAGGATGTGTGTTGAAAGAGTGAAGCAGCAGACATAACAGAATAGGCATGAAAATATGAGTGATAGAGGATAAGAATAAGAGTAAAAGAGAACAGTATAGGAATGAGAGCATGGAAGGCATGGAGAATGAAGTCAGTTGTAATGAGAGCAATTACTGTTTTATTGGATTCTGGCTGAAGACAACTAAAGCTGGAAGGCCTGTGTAATATAAATTGCATGTGTTCTGGCTAGTTTGCCTGTTCTGCTTAAACTATATATGATGCTGGAGTTGATTCTTTGGCATCATATATAGTTTAAGGAAATTAACAACATATTTGTTAATAAATAAAATAATTTACTTATACCATCCTGTTTTTCACCAAAGTCAAATCGGCATCATCAGGGATTAATACACTTCTATTAGACAGGGATCATGTGCCAGGTATCCAGGATATGGCCTGCTAATTCTGAATGGCCATAGTGTGGAATCGGATTAGCAGACCATGCCCAGGATACCTGCAATAGGATCTGTTGGAAAAAAAAAAAAAAAGCCACTTTACTCCAGCAAAGCAAATTCAAGTGGCTTTTCCTCAAATCAGTTGCAGCCCTTACCAACTATCCCAACCTAAACAAATATGGTTGCATCAGACTCCTCCCTCATATGGTAAACTCCTCATCTGCAGACAGTCAGCCCGATGACTAAAAACACCCAACTAAAGCCAATAGGTGGCATAATTTATTTAGGACTTTGGGTCTTCCTGTATTCCCCCCCCCAGTTCTTTCATCTTTGTTACTGAAGTGTGCTTGCGTGCATGTGTCTAATATAAGTGTATTAATCCCTGATGATGCCGAGTGGACTTTGGTAAAATATAGAATAAAAAGTAAATAATTTTATTTATTAACCAATACATTGTTAATTTCCTTAAACTACATAAAATGCTAGAGTTTCCAGGAGGAATGACCCTACCATCCCCTGTATGAGACTGGCTTTATACGAGCTTTTCCCTTGAGCTGAAAAGCTCTAATTAAAAGGACCTTGGATGGGGTTTGAATCCTGGATGAGAATCAAACATATGCTTTTCCATCCAAAGGATGTGGTCAATACTAACTGAGCTATGGAAGTTGCTGTAAAGAGACAATATACTTATGCAGAACAACATGCCTTTACAGAACAGAAGTGAAAGCATGAGAGCTTACAGAAACGTCTAAGCTCTCGTGACTGTACCAGTCTGGTGAGTAGTACTGCAGAGAAAAGAAAGAAAGAAGAGGCACAAAGGAAGAGAAAGTAATGCTCAACTAAAAGTAGAGTAAGAAAAGGATTTTGTTTGAAGATTCCATAAGAGGACTGCCTTGATGACAACGTGCTTCCAGGCATTCCACTCAACTTCAACTGACTCTGGCAACCCATTCCATTCATTCATCACTCTCTAAGCAAAAAATCTAGTCCTCACACCCCTACTGACCACACCTTTATACAACTTCCAGGAATGACCCCTTGTTCTGGTCTCTGTAGCCAAATGCTGAAACATTTCCCCTACATTTATCCTATAAAATCATTTAAGCAACTTAAATGTTTCTATCGTATCCCTTCTTTTTCTCTTATCAACCAACTTCTGCAATCCACATTCCACAGGCCACTAACATCTGAATCCTATCCACTGCTTCCACATCCCCAAGAAACCCAGGGGACCAGACGTGGGCATTATCAGGGCCTTATAAAGAGGAATTACAACTTCCTTATCTCTACTTGTAAATGTGTTTTTCACTAGTCACGTAATCTTATGTGATACCTTAACAATATGTCCTCTAAACTTTAACTCTCTGTCTACCACACCCCTAAATCTCTAGCTTCATCTATTTCCTGGAGTATAGTGCCATTAATATGATAAATGGCTTGTAATCTATTTATCCCAAAGCGCATAACTTTACATTTCTCAACATTAAACTGACACCCATTATCTTTGCCCATACTGACAGCCTATTTAAATTATCCTGTAAACTCTCCACATCGCCTTGATTAACTATTACTGTACCTAATTTTTGCATCATCAGCAAACAACTGAATATTTCCTATATCATTTATGTATAAATTAAACAGCAATGGTCTCAGCACTGAACCTTATGGCACACCACTAGTCATCTGCTTTTGCCTCGATTCTGCTGCTCCATATACCACTTTTTGATACCTGTCCAGCAGTTACCCTCTTATCTACTTAACCAGTGTCATATCCATCGCCATTTGTTCTAATTTGCATAACAGTGTTTAATGTGGTTTTCTGTCAAATACTTTTGCAAAATCATCATGTAGCCATTTCCTTTATCCAACTAAGCTGTAAAAAGTAAATTACTAAAGGCACGACCGAAAGCCATGTTGACCCTCATAAAATATCATTTTTATCTACCCATACTTGAATTCTCTTCTTTAGCACTTTTTCTAATACTTTTACCAACATAGCTGTGTTTACATTGAGATTTTGAAATATTGTAATGACCTCCAATTCATGCACTGCTGTTCCCACAGTGTCTGCCACATAGGTTAAAGCAGTAACCTCACTAGGAAGACATATGCTTGCAAAGTGGTCATTCAATAACTCAACTATTTTATCCACTTCTCTCTCTCTCTCCTCATGACCATCATCACTCATTAAGATTAATCTTCCATAGTCATTCTTCCCCTTACTTGCCACATAATGAAAGAACTCTTTGGTATTTCCTTTAGCCTGCTCGGCTAAATTCTTCTCATAATCTGATTTTGCCTTCCTTGCCATGCTGGTCACCTTTCTTGTATGAGCCTTGTACTGTTCATGAGTTTGCTGGTCATCTTTCTCTTTATATACCTTCCACAGCATTTTCTTCTTCTGCAGCTCACGCTTAATGATATTACTCATCTATCTCACTCCTACTCGATTAACACTCCTTACCGGAGGTATACAATTTAATACTGCTTCCTTTAGATGACCCTTAACTATATCCCATTCACTACTAATAATTTTACCCTGCAGTGTTTTATGCCATGGCACACATTTAAGCTTCTTCCTAAGCATGTCATAATCACATGACATTATAGTTCCACAAATACCCCTTTTCTTGATAGAATATTCCTCATGTTTTACAATTTCCCAAGTCAAGAGTGCACGGTCACTTTCACCAACTGGAGGCAATGTTGTCAACTTGGTTATGGATAACTCTTCTTATCCTATGACCAGGTCCAATATTCTCCCACCCTGGTCCCCTCAATCACATGCTGCCTTAAGTAATTATCTCTCAGCAGGTGTATAAATTCTATTTCCTTTCTGCCATGCAATCTTTCTTCCTTTCAGTCTATATCTCCATTGTTGAAGTCCCCCCATAATAATCACTCAACCTGTACTCATTGTACTAATTTGGCAATGCATGTCTTTCAGATCATCTGTGGAATTCCCGAGCCTATGTTAGCCTGATCTTAATCTCACATCAGATTGCTTCAAATAAACAGCCACCTGCCCACCTATCTCCTATTCTTTTTGGTTGCAATTCATCTGCTATCATCAACAGTACTCCCCACCTCAATCCTATCTTCCTCGAAAATACTAAACCCTTCACATTCAATCCCTGTAACTACATCATCTGCTGTTAGCCAAGTCTTATTAATGCCTATAACTTTTGGTGAGGTTGCACTAATCAATGCCAAAAACTCGTCCCTCTTGTTCCTGATACTTCTGGCATTTGTATATAAAGATGGCAACATCCTTTATTTCCCAACCCACCTTCACTTTCTGAATTGACTAACCTATTCAATATTTTTGCTTGAGAGACTAATTCCTCACTTGATCATTCTCACACTCGCTCACTCGATTCATGTTTGCCTTCACATAAACTCACCTGCTTCCACCCAAATTGCCCAAGTTTCCCTGATTTTGCCATCAGCATGCTTGGTGAACAAAGCTCTCCAGACATCTAACACCCAAACCATTCAGATGTAGTCCATCTGCATTGTACAAATCCTTCTTTCCATCAGAGACCACAGATCCATAAATTCTATATCATTTCTTTTGCATACGTATAGACTCATTGGCTATCAATGCCCTCCTCCTCAGTTTGCCTCTATCATAGTGTAGCAAGAGACTTACATTTACATTCTCACCTTCCCACTCTTCAGTTTTGCCTCTTGTAACAACTCCTTTACATCCTCTCTCATAGAATACTTCACCTCTCAAATCATTGGTACCAACCAACCACTTACTTTTTTGCATCCAGATGGCATAGTTAATATTGTGAATTTTTGCCTCCAGGAAACACAATTTTGAAATACTTTCATTAAATACTCCCCTATTACCGAGTCTCCATGCATAATTTTCTCCTTTACTTGTTTTTCTTGTTTGTTTGGTCAGTCTTATTATTCTTTCAGATCAAGTGCTTCTTTCTTTTTTCAGCCCTGCCGAACTCTTGCCACTTCTGCAGGTTTTCGATTTTGCACTTTGTCCTATGAAGGATAGCATTTAAACATGCTATTTCTTTATTGATATCCATTTCGTTCTCATCTACTTCCACAGTTGCACGTTCCATATTATTAACATAATTTTCCATCTTATCATCGGTATGTGTTGCGTTCTTATCACCTAACAGACACTCACTTTTAAAACATAAGATACAGAAATTTTAACTCAAGGTATAGAAATATAATAAAAAAATGCCAAAACTTATCCCAAAGAAGACTGCAATAGTGACCATAACCTGCTCACAAAGTAAAAATCAGATTAAAACAAATAAAGAAAATTCAACCAGAAAAATAAGAATTGGACTAAAAAAAAAAAGATAGAGAGAAATATCAAGCTGAACTAGAAAATAAGATTCCTGTCCTGTCAGGTGTCTTCTCCCTCCAGGAGATTGACTACCATGTGTCTCCACCACATCCTATTCTGCGCCTCTCTGCTGCATTCCTCATATGAGAGATAGGTCCAGTCTTTTATATTTTTCATCCACTCCAGTCTTTGTCTTCCTCTTTCCCTCAACAGTTCCTTCGAGAAGTGTCCTTTGTAGGCAGTTATGTCTCAGAATATGTCCAAAATATCTGACTTTTCTCTTTTTAATTTCTTTCTTCAGGCTCCGGCACCTACCATCTCTAGTACCTCTTCATTTGTCTTTTTTTTCTTTCCATGATATTCTCATAATTCTTTGCAGCATCCACATTTCAAAGGCCTCCAGTTTTTTCACACTCAGATTGGAGAGTGTCCATGTCTCTACTCCATATAATAATGTAGACCATATGTAGCATTTGGAGATTCTTAGTCTTGTTTTCAGATTTAATTCTCTAGATGTTAGTAGATTTTTCATACTGTTGAAAGCTGACCTTGCGATTTCAATCCTTTTTTCTAATTTCATCTTCTGTCCTGCCATTCTCTGTGATCAAGTTTCCAAGGTAAGAAAATAAGATTAGCATTACTTATACTGAGATCCCTGGAAGTAATCTAGATTGATTTAGAAGAGAAAAATCAAGGAATGTGCTAAAGGTCTTCTGGGTGAAGCAGAGAGGAGAGGAGAAAGCTCTGGATTACAGAAGTGATAGAAAATAGAAAAAGTGAAAGAAGAAAATAGAAAAATAAGAACAACGATAAAGCCCAGGTCAGATGTAAAGAGATCAATAAACAAAAATTCTGGCTAAAAATGCAAAGGAAGACTGGCTCAATCAGGTCTGCAAGGAGAGAAAAATGATACAGCAAAAGATATAGAAAGGTCTATGAAGACTTGAACTTGATTTCAGGGAAGAAGAGAATGACAAAAAGCAATGCTTTAAAGGATGAAAGAGGAAAGATTTTGTTGGAAAAAAATGATAAGGTGGAAGAAGTATATAACAGAACTTAATGGAGATGAAGATAATCTGGAATGTGATCAGATAGAAAATGATGATACCCCAGAAATGAAGAAATGGGAAACTGAAGCAGCCATTAAAAGAATAAACGATAGGAAAGTTCTGGGAGTAGATGATATTCAAGAAGAGCTGCTGAAGGCATTGGGAAAGGAAGGAATAAAACTTCTATCCATCATCTTTAATCGAAGTCTGGAGGAGGAGGAGGATAGAATACCTAAAGACTTCATAAGATCTATTTTTATTCCTATTCCCAAGACTACAGGAACAATGGATTGCAATAATCAATCCATTGTTCTATCAGCTTGATTAGCAACATTGCAAGAGTCCTAATCAACACGAAGAATGGAACAGATGATAGAGACAGAATTAAATGAAGCACAATTTGGTTTCAAGAGAAACAACGGAAGCTATTAAAACATTACAGATATTGAGAAAAAGAACAGAGTGCAAAAAGGATTGGTTTTGGATATCAGGATTTGGTGTCCGATAGGTATCAGAGAGTTGTGTATGGTGGGGCAGTTTCAAGGAGGCAGAGGGTTACAAGTGGAGTCCCACAGGGCTCAGTACTGGGACCTATATTGTTTAACCTTTACATCAATGACATTATCAGTGGACTGCAGGGGGATATTCAGTTGTTTGCAAATGATGTGAAGCTGGGAAGGGTTATTAGTAATAGTGCAGATGTGGTGGTGCTGCAAGAGGATTTGAATAAGCTATATAGATGGGCAAATGAATGGGGGTGTCAGTTTAATGCAGCAAAATGGAGTCTTGAGGTTTGATAGAAACCTGAAATTCAGGGGAGACATATTGCAAAGGTGGTGAAGGTAACACAGAGAATTGCTGGAATAATGAGAAGGATGCTGACCTGCAGAGATAAAAGAGTTATTATTCCGTTGTATAAGACCCTGATCAGACCACACTTAGACTATTGTTGTCAGATTTGGTCTTCAGGATTTGAAAGGGATAAATTAACTGTGGAAAGGGTACAGAGGCAGATAACAAAGATGGTTTCAGGACTGTACAATGTTAGTTATGAGGATTGGCTGAGGGAATGTGGACTGCAAAGTTTGTAGAGAAGAAGGAGAGGTGATATGATTGAAACTTTTAAACTGTTAAAAGGTGGTTACAGGGTTGACACTGGGGAATTTTCTTGCTTGGTTGAACAGCAGGAAGGAGTGATGACAAGGGGGCCATCCCTGGAAGATACGAAAGGAAACTGTGAGCAAGAGGATAAGGAGTGGTTTCTTTGCATGGAGGGTGGTTGAACCATGGATTGCATTGCCTGATAGAGTGGTGAGAGTGAGAACAGTCAATGAGTTTAAGGAGTGGTATGATAGACTGTGTTTCCTAGGAGAAACCTTCCATGATGAGTCTTGATACTGTTTCCTAGAAAGGACCTCCCAAGCAAGAGGGTGAGGAGTGGTTTCTTTGCATGGGGAGGGGGGGGGGGGTTGAACTGTGGAATGCATTGCCTGATAGGGTAGTGAGAATGATCAATTAGTTTAAGGAGTGGTATGATAGGCTGTGTTTCCTAGGAGAAACCTCCCATGATGAGTCTTGATAGACTGTGTTTTCTAGGAATGAGTCTTTTCGACTCTTTGGAGGCTTAAATAATAATAATAATAAAGATCTATGCATTTCCTCAACAATTGCCAATGACAACACACTCCATTCCTCCTTTTCATTTAACAAACCTCATAATGCTTAAGTATTAGAACCCTCAAGATCTACCATGATCATTACCCTGAACTCTGATCTCCTAGTAATATCTCAGCAGGGCAAGGACAACCTTGTAGATGTCATCAAAATCCAGTCCTGATCTCTTGCAAGAAAGAGCTCACATTTCTCTTCTTTACTTTCAGTAATTCCTAGATATCAAAATAGGATCCGATTTCCCTCCTCAGGCTGACCTATACCTCTTTCCTGGTACAAAGATTTCAACCATAGCTTCTGTAGCCACCAAAAAAAAACTGTTTTTTTTTCTTTTGGCCAAGTGCTAAAATATTTCCTTTGTATTATTCCTATAAAACACTTTTAGTAACTTAAATGTGTATCACATCTGCTCTTTTTTCCTATCAAACAACTTTTGCAATTTACAAGCCCTCAATCTATCCTCATAGGGAGTATTCCGTAGACCACTCAGCATCTTGGTGAGTTACCTCTCCACTACTTCCTCATCTCCAAGAAACCCACATGACTAGAGCTGAACAAAATATTCCAAATGTGGACATATCAAAACCCTATAAAGAGAATGAAAACTTCCTTATCTCTGCTTATTGTTCTTCAATAACCATGGCAATCTTAGCCCTCTGAATTTCAGTTCACACCCTACAACCTCTATATGTATCAATTTCCTGGAGGAAAGCTCCAGCAATGTGACACACAGCTTATATTTTTACTCCAAAATACATAACTTTATACTTTTTCACATTAAAATGATATTTCGTCCATACTGTCAGCCTATTTAAAATCATGCAAGCTGTCCACATCACATATATTAACTATTACCCTATCCAATTTCACCAGGAAACAAACATTTCCCTTCAAAGCATTTCTTACAAATTAAACAGTAGTGGCCTAAGCACAGAGCCTTGCAGTACATTGCTAGTCACCTGCTTTCTACTGGATTCTGCTCCTCTTTTTACTCTTTTTTTTTGGTATCTGTCCATCAGCTACTCTCTCACATCCATATCACCAGTTTCATCTCCATTTGTTCCAATTTGTATAAAAGGGTTCCGCATGGTCCCTGTCAAATGCCTTTGTAAAATTCAGTAGTATCATCACATAGCTCTTCCCTTTATCCAACTCAATTGTAACTATTACAAAAGGTTAGTTAATTATTAAGGCATGACTACATCTCCACAAAGCCATGTTGTCCTCCATATAGCATCATATTCTTATTCACTCATCCTGAATTCTGTCTTTGACTACTACTCCTGAGATTTTGCCATGTTTGTCATTTTTCCATTCATTGGGATTTGACCAAAGCTAATACTAAGAAAAGCAACCTAACTAGGGATACTGCCAGTTCCTTGAATATTCTCATAAAAAAGGGAGCTAATATCCCATCTAACCAATGGCCATATATATGCATTAAGATTCTACAGTTTCCTAAGTACTTCTGCTTCATTGACCTCTAATCCCACATCAATTCCTATCACATCTGTAAAAGCAGTATTCCTCATTTGGATGAAAGACCCTTGGAAAGTGGTTACTTAGTGACTATTTCATCTGCTTCTGTCACCTCATTACCATTAGAACTTGCTAAAATTATCCTTCCATAGTCCTTTTTTTTTTACTTGCCACTGAGTGAAAGAACTCATTTGTGATTTCCTTTAGCTTACTCAGCTATTTCTTCTCATAATCTGATTTTGACTTCCTTACCATGATGGTTACCTTTCTCCTTATATAACCCTCTACAACATTTTCTTTTTGGAGCTCCTGCTCAATGATACTACTTATTAAACTATTACCCAACAGTGGGGATACAGTCTGACTACCCCTGACTTTTGCTTTAAGCTGCCCCCTAAGCTTGATATTAATATCAAGCTCACTTAAAAATTCCAAATACTTTGCATTCCTGATCTGTCAGTCTCTCCTTTTCTTTCACATTGGTATTCAACACTACTCACTCCTTCCCCCCCAAAAAAAACAATACATTGACCAATTTTTTGGATGCAGAGGAAGAATATTTGTAATATGTTTGTGCCAAGTAAGATTTCAGTTATCCAAAAAAGGTAACTCACTTCACTACACTGGTCACCTTCCTAGCCTGTTGCTTGTATGAACAGCAGCCATAAAAGTATTTATAGATGCAGGCTGCAGAAACAATGCCTGTGTGAAAGTGAGCAGAGTGTATTAGTGAGACAAGGGTCATCAATCAATATAACTACTCTTTTCTGTATAGAATCAAGTAATTTTAGGGAGCTTATATGGGAACCATCTCAGATGAGAGAGAGAGCAGCATTCAATGGTCAGGCAAATTCGTGATTTGTATGAGGTCAGGAACTGTTTGAATTTAAAGTAACATCTAAAGTGAAAGAGAAACACCAATTTTTTGGATGCAGAGGAAGAATATTTGTAATATGTTTGTGCCAAGTAAGATTTCAGTTATCCAAAAAAGGTAAATCTCATCTTCAATAGAGACTTGGATATTGTCAAGGGAAGAATAGGGTTTTGTTTTGAGAGAAATAATACAGAACTATGTTTTGCTAGCAGTGAAGTTGACAAGATGAATGTTTTAAAGAACAGAATTTAAGGTAGGAGGTTAAAATTCTGCAGGTAGTGGTGATTTGTGCCTTGCCATATGAAAATGAGTGCAGTGTGCTGTCATCAGTAAAACCGTGTACTGCACTGGCAGTCAGCTAGAGTAGATCATTTATGTATAGAAGGAAGAGGGTGGGCAAAAGAACAGAGCATTGTGGGACTCCAGCATTAGTTGTATAGTTAGAAGATAAGGAAATATCTGCCATTACTCAAAGTGAGCATCTAGGCAGAAAGCTGGCTATCTAACTGCAAAAGTCAGGGGTAGACCAAATGATGTTTGGTCTGTCTTCCTGATTTTTGTGCCAAATTTGGTCAAAGGCTTGGATATATCAAAGACAATTACTTGAGATTCACAAACTTTTCTAATATGTTTGTCCAGAGATGAATAACATAGGTCAGTAAATCTGCTGACCTATGTTATCAGCAGTGACAGAGTCCATACTGGCAATCATTTATTAGTTGAGAGCTTTCAGGGTAGTGCAAGAGTTGGGTTGATGGTTCCTTCCATTACGTGAGAAAGAATGAAGGGAGAAAAATTGGATTGTAGTTTGAAAGTAAAGATTTGTTATCCTTCTTAGGAAGAGGTTGTATATGAACTAATTTTCAAACTGCAGGGTAAATAACAATGGAATAAGAAAGTGTAAACAGGCAGCATAGAGTGGGAGTCAGCTCTGGAGCACAGATCCTTACAACAATCAGAGGTATGTCATCATACTAAGGAGGCTTTTTTTGATATCCAATTTAAGCAAAAATTTTCTGATCTTTTATCTGGCAAAAGGTTAAATGAGGCATTGAGTGTTTGGTCAAGGAACATTTACTATGATCACCTGTACAAGAACTGGAGGAGAAGTAGGAAGACAGGAGTTTGGCCTTTTCTATGGATGATAATGCAATAGTGGTGAGAATGGTGTTGGGCAGATGTTATGACCAACAGTTTTGGCTAAAGACCAGAAAGTATGAGAAGACAAGGGATAGGAAATGGATGATGAAAAAAAAAAAAAAAACCTAAATATTATGCTTAAAGACATCCCTAAACACCAAGTCATGGTGCAATTCAAACTTACAGCACACAGTTTGGACAGCAGAGATGCTAATGCACTTAATTAGTTAAGTGGCAACAATGAAAAAATTTGGGATGATCATAGTTAATCTTGCTGCCACTTGTAATCCTGTCAATGATTATTTAGTAAGAAATCTAATGTCACCCATCTCTATAAATCCAATGAAGAGAAACCAAGGAAAGCATTCAATAGTATGGCAGAGGGTTCTGCTCTTGTTACTAAGACCTTATTTTCTATTAAGTCTAAGAGTATACTAAAAAAAGAAGCAGCAGTTGTCCAACATCCATTTAGAAACAACTGCCAGCTTAAAAAAAAAAAACAGCATTACTTCATTGAATAAAAGAGCAGCAAGATTGATTAATCAACCCACTTTTACTCAATCACTCACCCTACATACATATGCACAATTCGTGCCACTTCTACAAGCAGTGTTCAATAAAATTTGAATCTAATTCCACCATCCTCAAAACTTGTTAAAACTAGAGCATCAATCAACATCAACTTTAAAGTTCAACTTCTTGCAAGCAATCGATAAAGAATGTTATTAAGTAATTATTCAGTTTAACACCCTTGACCCAACTGATACAGAATTTGATCATTTCCACAGACTGTTACAAAAAATTTATAATTCTGTAATGATGATAATAATAAGTTTTGGTTTGATTGGGATTACAACCAAAGCAAATAATTCTGAGAGGTCTACTACTGTCTGTTAATTGAATGCACTCTAACCAGGTTTTCAGAATGAAAAACAAGTTTCTAAAAGGAAGAAAGTGAAGCAATATATTTATTCTCTATAGAGAATCTAATGGAAACTTAACATATTTTAGTTACCATGGACACAATATCTAGTGAAGAGAACAAATAAATTAAATATGGAAATATTTAATTTGCCTTTTGGAATCAGAGGGTTTAATTCAATTCCAAAGAGAACTAGTTGAATAAATCTGGTACAAAAAATCATCCAAAACATGAAACTATCAAAATACATAAGTGTTTTAAAACCAATTCCATATCAAATCTATTTTATGTTATTTGATTGGTGAATCAACTGTTAATCAGAAATCTGCTTGATAGATCATTATATGGTTCTCATTGCATCAGAAGAAACTTCCATTAAGTAAGATGCAATCACACTGAGCAATGAAAAGTATTTCCCACCTAATTTGATGATCTCAGATTTCTAAAGGTGTAAAGTTATAAACATTCATCACAGTCAAATTCAACTAGTGACCTGTCACTAAATAAATTTGGAAAGGCTTTATTCCATTAGGTCAAAAAAGTTGATTTCAAGTCAACAAATTCATTTGGATTAAAAGTGATGGCAGCTCTATCATATTAAAAAGGAATAGGGCAGAAAGGAGTTATTAATTTTCATAAAGATATAAAACAGACTATATCTGAGGTGAAAAGCATTTGATGAGAGTAGAATATGAAAGATTAATGGCTCAAGCAAGAATGACAAAAAAAACTAAGATATGATAAAATGCAATTAAGAGACAGTGACTCAACAATGGTAATTCAATGATTTGTAAGAAAACTTCAGATACAAAGTTGTTAATAAAATCTTGTTTTGTACTATCACACCACCCTATATCAATCCTGTGAAGACAGTCCATAAATGGACACAAACAGCCAAACAGAAAGAAGTCACTGCACATACTATGGTTTTATTAGGTTTGTAAAGTACTGTGTTCAAACTGAAGATAATGGTGAACAGAAAATTCATCACTGAAGTTAAGTTTCATTTCTTGAATATCAAAATGATGCAAGGTAATATATATATACCATTTCATTCATGTATAGATTCCAAGTTCAAACTCGTATTACATGGCTATTATCCTACTGTGGCATAGATGGTTGTGAATGTCTTCAAGTAGCAGGCAATTTTTGATACCCAGAGATCCTTACTTCGTTCCCACCCGTATATGAGGTAGGTTTCAAAAGTTTCTGACCTGACATACAAAATTCGCACCAATTTTAACACGTTGTGCATGACAGACAACACCATCTATGGGGAGGTTAGTGTAACATTTTCAACTCTCTACCTGTGTCATTCAGTTGGAGACACTCATTTGACTAACATGTGGTATGCTAAGTGGCTGTTATTTAAAAACTGAGTCTGTGCTATGATCAAGTTTTTCACCAAAGAAGAGTTTCTCTTCTATCAAACAGCAATGATGATCCTCGTGATGGTCAGTCTGTGGAAGTGATGACTGAGGAAAATAACTCTCGTTGAGGAAGAACTGCTCAATAACAGACAGCTGACTATAACAAGTCTTTCACATAATATAACATCTGACTATAACAAAAGCTTCACATGACGAAGGTTAGCCAAGGTAGGTGCCCTAACTTCTCTCTCTTCAATTCAGAAGGAGTATCGTGTTACCTCTTCCTGCAAGTTTCTAAAGCTTTGCCAGTGGAATCATACAGAAGTGCTGGAATCTATTGTCACTGGGGATGAAACCATGGCCCTTTATTATGATCCTCTTTCCAAAAGGGAATCCATGGAGTGGCATAAACCAGGCAAAACATGCCAAGAAAAGTCAAGGTCACTCAGTCTACCAAGAAGATCATAACATTTTTTTTGGGACTGCCAGGGAATTGACTTCAAGGAAAAGAATACCACAGTGAATGCAGAATATTATGCTTCACTCCTGCGCAAAATGCGCAATGCCAAAAAGGAGAAGAAACAAGGAATGCTAAGTCATTGTATTTGCCTGCTTCATGACAATGCTACAGTCCATGCGGCTACTGTTGCGAAGGCTAGAGTGAAGGACTGTGGCTTCCAGGAGATTGAATACCCACCCTACAACCCAGATCTAGCACTCAGTGATTACTACCTATTCTTGAAACAGAAGACCTTCGAGGAAGAAAATTTGCAGATGACAATGAGCTGAAAGATGCAGTTTTAGGCTGTTTTGCAGACAAAGGTATAGACTAATTTTTCAAGGGCATAGGAATGTTAATTCAAAGTTGTGAAAAGCATGTTGAAGAAAAGAGAGATTATGTTGATAAGTGACAATTGTTTTCTATCACCTCTAAAAGTCAGTCAGGCCAAAACTTATGGAACCACCCACTTACAAATCCTGTTTGTTTGGAGGCCATAAATAATGTAGGGAGAAGCAAGATATTTGGTTTCTAAAGCAGATTCTTAAATAACTCTTAACATTCATAGTACTAAAAGTGTGACAGGATCACAGCTTCTCATGTAAACAGAATAATAAGCATTTATCTGTCTAATAACATTTAAAATAATTCATGACAGCTAAAGTTTGGATAATCCACACTGCACAGAATATCACAGCAACTTACTCTTCATGATTATTGGACAATTAATGTTTTCAGCAGATACACTTAAACTTAATTATATATTCAATTTTAAATATATATAATTAAAATTATATATAATTTTAAATAACAATAACAAGTAGAGTGATGTGGGCAAATATCAGAATGGGGAACTGGACCATGAGACTTAATTGTGAGGTAGGTCTGTGGTCTCACAGAAGGTTCTACTAAGGTAAAAGTGGAGGAATGTTTGAGGCTTTAGAGAAAGCAACTGACACAATGAAAAAAAAAGGAAAGTTCAAAAGTTGTTTAGGATCTAAATAACAGAGTTGGAAATGATTGTCAGACATACAAAAATATATTGGAAAAATTTGGAGAAAAGAGCATAGCTAATAATAATGGCAAGTACCTGTTAGATTTCTGCTCAGGACATGGACTGGTTATTACTAACACAATTTTTCATCATAAATTCTCATGGAGAGAAGAGGCAAGAAATTAGAAAAGTCTCGTTGACTATGTTATTGATGATAGTGATGTTTTTCCATTGGTGCAGGACACATGAGTATACAGAATAGAGGATTTGAAATTGTAAGTTATCACCAATTAGTCTTGAGCAGGATAAAATTAAATTTCATACTGAAAACAAGAACAACGTAAGAAACTTTTAAAGCAAATAAAAGTTGAGCAGCTCTCAGATATAAACTGTAGACCAAAATTCACAAACATTATTCAAGAAAAAATGAACGAGTTTGAGAACAGGAACCAAAGCATGGAGAGTTGGTGGCAAATCCTGAAGAAAATATTGATTCAGCCAGAGAGGCATATAGTGAGGTTGTCTGCAAGGATAGAAAAATCAGAACCCATGGCAGACACAGGAAGTTAAAGAGGCAGTGAAGGAAAAGAAGAAAGCATATCAAAAGTTCCTGGCAAATAAGTCAGTTTGAGCTCTTAGAGAATACAGAGACAAATGTAAGAAAGCTAAACACTGGAAAACTAGCTAAAAAAAAAAGTCATGGGAAGACTTGGTTAAGAACACAGAAAATAAATATCAAGAAGGTAGCAAAATATTCTGGAGGCTGTTCAAAAAGCTCAAAACTAGAGTAAGGAGTGCTGAGAAAGGAATTAGAGATGATAAAGGTGACATGAAAACTGGTGAAAAGGATATCCTTAATGTATGGAGTAATTAGTTCGAAAATTTGCTAAATGAATCAGTGACAGCATAGTGGTAAAAAAAAAACACTGATTAGGCATGCAATCAGGAATACATATCCATACTTGAAATGGATACAGCCGTCAAAGGCCTGAAATGTGGAGAGGAAACCAGGAGTAGATGTTTGACCAGAAGTGGCTGCACTACATAGTTCAGAAAGCTTGGACAGAGCTTTCTGAACTATTTGACAAATTGCAGATGATTGGAGTAAAGCTCTCATAGTACCATATATAAAAAGGGAAATAAAACTGAATGTGAAAATTACAGAGGTATTTCTCTGTTGAGTGTTCCTGGTAAGATTTATGCAAATAACTTGAGAATGATTGTGGAAGATAAAGTTGGTGAAGAACAAGCTGGGTTCAGGCCAAATAGAGACTGTCAGGATCAGATTTTCACTTTACGACAAATTGTTGAGAAATCATGGCAATATACCAAAGATCTGTATTTAAGTTTTGTAGATCTGGAAAGGTCACATGACAAAGCACTAAGAAAGAAGCTATTCAAAACGCTGCAGTTGTATGGTGTCAGTAAGGAATTATATCAAGCAATACTTTGCTTGTATTTGAGTTGTAAGTCAGCAGTTAGAATAGAAGTACAGGAAGATGGTTTAATGTTAAATCTGGTGTCAGACAAGGATGTACATTATCTTCTTTGTTATTCATTATCTATATGGAACAGATTATGAAGGAAAGTGGTATTAAATCAGAATACCACTTATTTGAACATGTTAATGTCAGCTCTTTGCTTTATGCAGATGATATTATACTTAAAAATAAATCTGCTACAAGTCTGTAAGATTCCCTGACTAAACTGAATAACTTGTGTAATAGATTTGGTATGAAGGTCAGCTATAACAATACAAAGACAATGAAAATAGTCTGAAGCAGTGAAAATATCAACTGCATTGTGAATGTCTAACCTATAGAACAAGCAAAAATTTTAGTTACTTAGACACAATTTTTAGTGAGAATGGTAAATTAAATATGGAAATAAATAAAAGATTAGATTAAATATGGAAATAGACAACAGAATCAATAAAGTTGGTATGGTAGGAAGTCAACTTGCCAGCCTGGCTGGCTAAGTGGTTAGCGTATCCGCTCTCCCACCAAAAGGCTGCAGTGGGCATAGATATTTGCGATTTTCTGTGGAAATACTAGTGGTGGTGGTCGACAGTAGATAGCGTTGGTGTAGTTGCAGTCAATTGGTGGATTGAGTGGTGGAGACGGAGTTATAGAGTTTCCCTCGAGTCTTCTTCGGACTCCCTGGAAGTGTCAAATAATAATAACTGAATAAACGTATATGGAATAAGAGAGAAATTAGTAAACAGTAAATTAGCTGTATACAAGACAGTGTTGAAACCCATTTTAACTTATGGATCCGAGAGCTGGGTTAGAAATAAAACACTTGACCAAAGACTAGAGACCACAGATATGAGAGTCCTGAGAAAGATTAGGGGCATGAACAGAATGGTATCAATGGCAATATCATATTAAAAACAAGAATATTAGGAAATAACTTGACATTGTTAACATCCAGGAATGTGTTAGCAGAGCTAATGTCAGGTAGTAGTAGTATGGTGACTTAAACAGAATGGGAGAGGAAAGAATAGCAAAACAAGTGTTCTCTGCCAGGAAAAGGACCCAGAGGAAGACCAAGATATGTGGGTTGATAGAGTAAAAAATGCCTTAGAAGATAGAAATATAAGATCTGATAATGTTGAGATAATGACAGGTAACAGATTGATTTGGAGGAAAATTGTAGATAAGAAGTTAGTAATGATGCAAGTTTTTCATATAGCACTATCATATCCTGTACATCCGTTGAGGGTACATATCAGGAATTTCATGATTATTATTATTATTTTAAATATCATTATATCGAAAATTCTGATGGTATTTGAATGGAGGGGGGAATCTTTCAAAAGAATATTAAAATAAAATAACTTGGAAAATAATTTTTCATTACATTACTGCAGAGTACACAAAGCATTAAGTAGCTTTTGCTATAAATAGATCGAGAACAAAGAGATAGGCGCATTACAAGCTAGGTTTCATTTATTAAGGCAAACAATTGCGAAACCACAAGCAGTGTGTATGTTACCTGATAAAAACAGACTTTTTTTTCTGGCTCCATTGTTTCAACGTAAGGTATACAAGACTGAAATGAACAACTGAAATTCGCACCGCCAGACAACGATGACCAACTGACCAATGGGTCAAAAGTAGTCACGATTTTCTCTACCTTGACCTTGAAACTTAATTCAGAAGGACTGGTTCAAGAGGAAAGACACCACTGAACGATACACAAGGGATAGTTCTGGTTGTAATCTCAATTAAATTTTATAAACTGCGTATTACATTATCTTATTTTTATCGGTCATTATTTCATTTCCTTAGCAGTAATCCAAATATCCCACGAACTTTGGATAAAATCAGGAAATATTACTCGCTTTTTATGCTTTGAGTACTATGGCTACACAATTCATTTTAAGGGAACTTAGAATAGAAATATAGCCAAATTCACACTAATAACTGCTTTAGAGTTAATACTCTACCTTTGGTCAAGAAATTTTGCGGATAAGCTTCCTTATTAACATTTCATGCACCTTTTCGCTATTCTTTGAAAATTTCAACTGTGCCCTTCAATTTTCATACCACAAAACTACAAAGGTAGCCTTGGTCCCTTGTTTTGCTTGTTTTCCAAACAGCTGACGATCGTTGTATATAAGCAGAATGACATCACAGTATGATTACGTCATATTCACTCTCGTCTCTAATTTTGAAACGAGATCAGAGGCAAAGATGGCAACAAATGCTATCTTAAAACTCAGGTTAGTTAAAATAAAGGTCTTCCAATATTTTCATGAAACTTTTAATACTGTTTTTTTTTGAATGTAATACCAGAAGTTGTGTAATTTCTTGAAAGTATTGATTTCGCACTACTTTTTTTTTTTTCTTAAATTTAAACCAAGCAATATTAAAGCGGCATATCTTTAGCTATCGAATATTTTATATCAGGGCTGTCCAATCTTAGGTAATCTGAGGGCCGTATTAAAAAAAAAAAAAGATTTACCCAAGGGCTGCATCCAGAATAATAAATACACTACATATATTATATACGTTGGAACAAAGCAATGCAAGAACGCTTCTTTGACACATCTAATATTTGAAAAACACGTGGGTATATAGTGATGTAAAAACGCCAAATAAAATTGCCAACATCGAGGTTATCGATTAGTGATAGAATTAAAATATCTAATACGCATTCTATTCAAATTATTTTATTTTTTCGCTCGTGAAAATCAAAACCCACAGGCGGGCCGCACAGAATCGCCGGCCGTGTTTTGGACAGTCCTGTTTTATATGATCTTGGAAATAGCAACTGAAACTAAATATACGCTGTCTGATATTATTTTAAAACAAAGCTGGCAGTTGCAAGTCTATGTAGGTGAATAGTTAGTAGAATGACAATTCGTTTTTATTAAGAAACGTGTTATGTTAACGAATTTTAATACTCCATAATCTGGTTCTTAGTTATCAATTTACGTGTGAAATTGCTGCTGAAAAATTTTAACTTCAGCTTTTCATTTGTAAGAGTACACATAACAACTGACATTAAAAAGAAAAGAAACTGAAGCTTATTAAAAACATATACATGATGGTGATTTGGATTAGAGCTGGCTGATAGATATCAAATCAAAGAATGATTTATGGAGAAGATGAGTCCAGGAGAAGGAAACTGGCTAGTGGTGTAGTGTATCACAGATCTCACTACTTGGCCCTCTGTTGTTTAATATAGGAAATGATCTCATCTCATCTTCTTTATATCCTCTTTTACCTTGCGGTGTCGAGGGTCCATTGATCATCGGACCTCAATCCGTTTACAGGATAAGGTGGTCAGCCCTATGCCCCGGTATATCCTATGGCCTGTAGTGTTAAGTTCTCAAGGCCAGTTTGTCTGCTTTGCGGGATGAAAAACCCCAGAATAAACTGGGGAAAAAACCCTGCTGTCCACGCCCAAGACTGGCTAACTTGGTTATGGCTGAGGAAGATCCTTCAGCTCCTCACGTCACCGATGGGAATCGAACCTAGGACACTCCTTCCCCAGGCATACGGTTGCGAAGTGCATAACCACTAGATTTGACAGGAAATATTCATTGTTTGCTGATGATGCAAAGCCGGGAAATAGCGATACTAAATGAAGGTGATGTAGAGATTCCTTCAGTATAACTTAAATAGACTGGCAGTATAGGCAGAGGTGTATGGCTGCCAGTTTAATGTGGCCAGCTGTAAGGTGATGCACTGGGAAGAAGAGATCACAAGATGTGGACTCTATTGATGAAACTGATGAAGCCAAGAATTTGGAGATGATTCTTGACAGTGAGTTGAAGTTTAGAGAACATATTGTTACAGTAGCCCAAAGAGCACATCCATTTATGTGGTTGTTGAAGAACACACACAAGCAGGGATAAGGAGGTTATTATTCCTTTCTGTGTAGCTTTAATAAGTATTCCATAAGGATGAAGTGGTGAGAGGATCCAGAGGCAGGTCTATAGAATGATCCTTAAGACAATCTGTGGTCTTCAAAAACTAGCTGATAGGGAGAAAAGAAGAGATGATAGAAGCATATAAGTTATTAAAAGGGTTTTATTTGAAACTGAATACTTTTTTTCAGTACATGGCAGGAAGGGAGAGAACAAATGGGAATTGTGTAAGAGTATGGTTAGCAAGAGTGTTATTACTAGATTTTGTGCTTGGAGAGTGGTAAATGGCTGTGACTGCTCCATCAGTGGATGAGTTTAAGGAGAGGTATGATAGGTATTGTGTGACTAATTAGTGTGGGTCTCCCATGATGAGGCTTCTCAATCCATGGAGATACCCATATAATAAGAATGATAATTATAATATAAGAATATGAATATGAGTGTACCAAGATTCTTTTAAGGTATGTACCTGCAGCACTTATAAAATAGTATGATTGCCTTTCAGAATATTTATCTGTTCATGAATTCAGAGATTACTAAATGCTATAATGTTCTCTTTAAAAAAAAGCAATTGTATCATGTGCCCTTCATAGAATTCTTTTTGTAATTTTGTAAAATGTATTTAGAAATTTCAGTATGCCCTTCTTAGACATTTCCATGAGCTATATAAAACAAGAAAAAAAAAATTCCTCACTATTACAAGATTCCACCATAGAGCATTTAAAAGAATGACGGGACACATTGGAAAATACTTTAGTTCTGTTTTGTCAAGATAAGAGGAATCTTTCTCTGAACTAAGGAGGTAGTAGGGTATTTTCTTCCAGAAAGTCAGATTTTTCATGCAAGGAAGTTGGCCAGTGAACACGTGCAATTTGTAGCCAGAGAATATTGGCCAACTAGGCCGGTACTCTTTGGTGTATCCAGTCTCCAGCCAAAAGGCTTTGGGTTCGAATCCCTCCATGGGCATGGATGTTTGTGATTGTCTGTGAAAATACTAGTTGTGGTGGTGGGCAGTAGATGGCATTGGTGTAGATGATGATGATTGTAGTTGGAGAATTGGGGGGAGACAGAGGTGCAGAGTAGGTGCCCTCCCTCGATGAGAC
Source organism: Typopeltis vanoorti (assembly GCF_054136105.1). Taxonomy (NCBI): domain Eukaryota; kingdom Metazoa; phylum Arthropoda; class Arachnida; order Uropygi; family Thelyphonidae; genus Typopeltis; species Typopeltis vanoorti. The sequence continues at coordinate 65,049,824 of NC_143569.1, forward strand.
TTTGGACTCCCCTGGAGGTGTCACGTAATAATAATAATACATAGGTGGCATTGTGGTGGATAGTGTCATTGTAAATGTAGGATTAAGTACTGTAATGGAGTGTCCTTGTGCAGTGAGTCCTTGGAGTGTCATTTGGTTTCAATGATGCCCTTTGCTTCGAACGACCTGGGTTCAAATCCCATAATATGCCAGCCTGGTTAGCTGAGTGGTTAGCATATCTGCTCTCCAACCAATAGGTTCTGGGTTTGAATCCTACCATGAGCATGGATGTTTGTGAATGTCTTTAAATAGAAGATGAATTTCATCACCAGCATGAGACCACTGCCCCAGCTATCGGAGTCCTGAAGTGGCTTGAAAAATTTTCGTATTTGATCTCTAAAACAGGGTTTCCAGACTATGTAAAAAATAAATAAAAATATTTAAAAAAAAAAATTATTATCATCATTCTTTTCAAGGATTTAGGTCTAGAGTGGCCTGTTCCGGCCAAATAAGTCATCACTGAATCTCTTTAGAGGATGTCCTGGTTTTCTTTTTCGTAATGGTTTGCAATTTAAGGCTTCTTTTGGTAATCTTTCTGTTTTCATTCTTTCAACATGTTCTATCCATTTATGTTTATATTTTTACATTTTTTTCTGTTACTAATTCCTGGTTTAATTCTTTCATAATTTCTTATGTGATCGAATGGAGTATATTTTGCAGTTTTTCTCATGAACTTCATTTCAGCTGTTATTAATCTTCATTTGTCTTTTTGTTTTATTATCCAGATTTCACTTCCATACAATAGGACTGGTAGGGCTGATGTATTATTATTATTATTTTTATTATTCAGGCCTCCATGGAGTCAAAAGACTCATCATGGGAGGTCCTTCCTAAGAACATAAAGTCTGTCAAGACTCATCGAGGGGAGGTCCCCCCCCTAAGAAACACAAAGTCTATCATACCACTCCTTAAACTCATTGACCGTTCTTGCTCTCACCACTCCATCAGGCAATGCATTCCACGGTTCAATCACCCTCCACGCAAAGAAACCACTCCTCACCCTCCTGCCCGCAGTTTCCTTTCGTAACTTCCAGGGATGGCCTCTTGTCATCACTCCTTCCTGCTGTTCAACCAAGCAAAAGAACTCCCCAGTGTCAACCCTGTAACCACCTCTCAACAGTTTAAAAGTCTCAATCATATCACCTCTATTTCTTCTATCCACCAAATTCTGCAGTCCACATTCCCTCAGCCAATCCTCATAACTATCCTTCTACAGTACTGAAACCATCGTTGTCATCCGTCTTTGTATCCTTTCCACAGTTAATTTATCCCCTTCAAATCCTGGGGACCAATTCTGAGAACAATAGTCCAAGTGTGGTCTGATCAGAGACTTATACAACGGAATGATAACCCTCTTATCTCTGCAGGTCAGTGTTCTTCTCATAATTGCAGCAATCCTCTGTGTTACCTTCACCACCTTTGCAATATGTCCCCTAAACTTCAGGTTTCTATCAATCATCAACCCCAGATCTCGTCTCCCCTACTTCCTCCAATATAACTCCTCCCATAAAGTATGCAGCATCCCATCGATGTTTCCCAAACCTCAAGACCTTACATTTTGCTGCATTAAACTGACACCCCCATTCATTTGCCCATCTATCTAGCTTATTCAAATCCTCTTGCAGGGCTACCACATCTGCACTATTACTAATAATCCTTCCCAGCTTCGCATCATCCACAAACAACTGAATATCCCCTTGCAATCCACTGACAATGTCATTGATATAAAGGTTAAACAATATAGGTCCTAGTACTGAGCCCTGTGGGACCTCACTTGTAACCCTCTGCCTCCTTGAAACTGCTCCACCATAGACAACTCTCTGATACCTATCAGACAGCCAATCCTGAATCCAGTTGACCAATCTGACATCCAGATCCATGTGCTGCAACTTAAATATCAGCTTATCATGTGGCACCCTGTCAAATGCCTTTGCTAAGTCTAAGAAAATTGCAGTATATGCCTTTCCCTCATATAATGTTCTTGTAACTTTATTATAAAAGGCTAGCATATTGCTAGCCTTTTATAATAGCTTTCACAAATCCATCAACATGGATTTGTGAAATCCATTTGAGCGCCCTTTCCCAAATCCATGAAAAGCATTCTATACTTTTAGTCTAGTTTGTTTTTGAACTAGGTTAGGTTTAAATATAGAGTTAATTACACTTGTTATTTTTAAATATTTTGCAATTTAAGTTTATATCTTTTTCATTTTCATATGTAATCATTTATCCTAGGTAGTTAAATGAGTTCATCTGTTCTGAAATCTTGTTATCTGTTACCATTTTAGTTCTTATATAATCTTGTCCTTTAAATGCCATCGTTTTTGATTTGCTGTTGATATTATCATTCCATAATCTTTGGCTATTTCATTTAAATTTAATATATCTGTCTGTAAGTTATCTTCAGAATTTGTAATTATTATTTGGTCCAGCAAAAAGGAGAGTGTTTAAGTACACAGTAGAAGAAAGTTTAATACCTTAATGGGAATTTTTATTCCATTTTATTAATATTTCATTTAGATAAATATTAAAAAGAGTTGCTGAAAGGGGACATTCCTGTCAGACTCCTTGGTTTCTCTCCCTGTGATATTACAGTTCATAATTTAATCTTATTTGTATTTAATTATTTTCATATATACTTATGATAGCATTTAGAACATTATTTGGCATTTGTTTTTCTTTTAATATGTTAAATAAAATACTTCTTTTAACTTTATCAAATGCTTTTTCAAAGTCAATAAATGTAATGCGTGTTTCTAAATTGTATTATCTTCTTTTCTCTATTATTAATTTTAGGCAAAAGGCCAGATCTATACATGATCATCCTTTTCTAAATCCATTTTGTACTTCTAGAATAAAGCTTTCAGAATATTTTATTAGTTTATTTAAAATTCTGCTATATATTTTGTAACAGAAATTTAGAATACTTATACCTCTATAATTTTTAGGATCATCTCTACTATCTTTTTTAAAGATAGGAATCTTTTTTTCCCAATTTTTGGTGGGTTCTTGTTGAATTGATTTTATTTAAAAATAATAAGAGTCTTTGAACCTTATTCCTACATATTTATATAATTCTGAACCTAATTTATCTTCTCCAGGTGATTTTCTAATTCTTCTTCTGTTATTTCCTTTAGAACATATGTGGAATTATAAGGCAAGTGATTATAATAGTCTTAGATATCAACTTGGGGCAGTTCCATGGAGGGTAGAATTGGAAGGCCAGGATATCATTAGTGCTTGGGAAATTGGGAAGGAATATTTGTTAGCAGCAATAGTAAACTGTATTTCATGAGTGAAGAAGCAGACACAATTGGGCGTAAAGTGGATGACAAACAATATCAAACAGGAACTGCAGGTGAAAAAGAGATTATGAAAGAGTTGTAAGGAGAGGGATGGAGAGCAGATGCATGAGGAATATAAGACACAGGCTAGGAGAGTGACTAGTATGGTGAGCAAGTATGGGTTTTCTCTTTGTGAAAATCACAACCTTCCCCTCTAAGTAGAAATGGATTTCATTGTCAGCAAACATCCACACTTATTTTTGCCTGGGCTGGTTCTTCTTCTTAAAGTAATGACTTTATTAGGTTTTCTACAATTCTAGAAACTCAAAACGTTTGAAGATGTCGAGCATTGGAATGCTCTTACCTTAAGAAGCAACAGCTCAGGCAAAATTAAGGGTTGTTTGTTAAAAAATAATATTCCTGTAAAATTGCTAGCAAAGATAATCCCTAATTAAACATAATATGGATTTTACTTGCGTTATTGTTGTTAGGCTAGAATTTTTGCCCCAGTATCAAGGGCATAAACTGGTAGATTCAACACGGAATTATATAGACCGACATGGTCTGCATACATTAAGGTTCTAATAAAATAACTTTATCAAGAGACCATTAATTAATTTAAAAAAAAAAAGTTAATACCAGTGCTTGTGAAGAACTATTTCCATAAAAGGCATAATTTTAGTTCATTACTTCTATTTAAATTCAAGCAATGTCTGAAGGTTTCACAACTTTATATAAGCAATCTGTGAGGTAATAACTTTTATGGAGAACCTTAATTTTCTTTCAGAGGATTCAATTACTGGTGAAATAGCATGTTCTGCAAGTCCTGATTGTTTGGGCTCATGGATTTTAATGTAATCCAGATGTTCATTACAATGCTTGGCCACAGATCTACCTGTTTGGGCAAAATATCGTAACCTATACTGGCAAGGAATTGGATACATCCCACCCTGGAGTTGTTGTTTTCATTGTTGAATCCATTGTTTTCTGTTCTACAATTCTAGTCATACATTCACTATTTCAAATAACTAATTTGAAAGTCATACTGAAGATGTCTTTGATACGAGGACAAAAATTCTATGCTGATAAAAATTACATAAGTAAAATTTCTGTATTATGTTTGATTAGTTATCATGGCTTACGTTCCAGTTTGTCAAGATAATCTCTACACAGGCTGTTATGTAAAAAAGGAGCCAGGGAAAAAGGAAGCGCAAAGGTTATCAAAATAATATCTTGGCTTATTTAGATCTACAGCCAAAGCAACTGTGAAGGGCTATGAGACCAGCATATTATATATGTTAATTGCATGTGTTCTAATGGCCGGTTTGCCTGTTCTGAGGGACGAACCAAGTTTCCGGGAGAAAAAAGCCCTTTACCTCCATATAACACCAGCTAACTCACCTTCAGTTGAAAAGCCCTGTTAAAGGTTCTTCACATCCTTGATGGGATACAAAATAAGAGTGCTCTATCTTGATTTTCTGTCTCATCATATACAAGCTTATTGCCCAAATACAACTAGTCATAGTGAATTGAAGTGCATTCATTCTACGGTTTATAGCCCTTGCCAATTTAACTACCATTCTTGAAAATTTAGCAATTAGCTTGCATGTGCTGGCTCCAGCCCACCACTGGTCCCACCATGTACTATCTGATGTCAGTCCATCAATCACCATTTATATATCCATATCGCTAGCATCATGTCTATCGACCTAACTGAACTGCCACTTTATTGTAGAAAGTAAGCCACTAAGACAAGACTACAAAGCAGTGTTGTCCCTGTAGAGTCATATCCTATCTACCCATTCTTTTATTCTGCTCTTAACCAGCTTTTTAATACTTTAACTACTACTCTGTAATTTGCTTCCATTATCTTGGAATCTCCTTTATACGACAGGACAATATTGTATTCATTCCATTCCTTTGGAATTCTGTAGGTGTTAAGACTTAATAGCCCAGTTAGGAGCAGTGTAATTTTTCTAGCACTTTTCTGTAAGTCACACTGAGACATTGAGATTTCTTAATATCTTAAATACTGTCAGTTCATCTACCTCTATTTTCATATCAGTCATTTCATTATCTCCACCTGGATGATGCACAGTTTGAAAATTATCACTCCATAATTGAACTATTTCTTCTGCTTCTTTCTCTTTCCTACCTTCAGCATTCATTTATTCAAGAAGTCATTCTTACATAATAATTCTCCCTTTTACTCACTACATAGCAGAAGAACTCTTCGGGATTTTCTTTGACTAACTGATTTGTTGAGGCACTGAAGGTGCCTTCGGTGATTATAACATATCACTGAAATCGTCATAAAATGAAGAGCAGTGAATCAACACTTAGGCCTCCAGTCCTTATTCCTTGAATTCTAACCTTATCCTTTAAAAAAAAAAGGAAATGAAGATTAGCATTCTACACTATTAATCACATAAAAATTTGAAAAATGTTATGCTGCAATTGGAAATTATTATTACCTCATGAGCATCTGAGGTAATAATAATTTCCAATTGCAGTCATTTACAAAATACTTGGTCATTTACAAAATAAGTATTTTGTAAATGACCAAGTGTTTATCATCAAACACTTGGTCATTTAGGAGGAGAAGAGAAGAAAAATTGATATTTCAAATAAAACAGTGGAGAATTATAGACCAGTAAGTGTGGTTAGTATTATACATGCTAATGTAAAAATTAATTAGAAATCACATGCAGAATATTCTTGATATGCATCACTTGTTGATCAGAACATTTCGTATCAGGGAAGGTCATAACATCTGCTTGATTTTTATTAAGAGGCCATTATGCAAGTTGACCAGGGTAATGGCTATTATGCAATTTATTTGGATTTTAGCAAATCCTCAGAATATTATCAAAAGTGAGGGGGAGTGAAGCATGCTCTTTATTTCTAGAAATAAGACAGGATTGTGTTGTGGTAACATTAAGATTTGTTAAATTATCTTCATTCTGCTTGAGAATGTTTAGCGGATTAGTGTTTAAGTCATCAATTAAAGATGATTTTGAAGTTTAAGTCATTTCAGCACTACAAGATTTTGTGAATGAAAAAGAGGAATGTACTGTTATCAGCAACATGAATACTATGAATGTTAGCAAGATAGGATCACTGATGTATAGGAAGAAGAGTGTAGATAAAAGCACAGGATCCTGGAGTACTTCAACATTGGTAAAAAGATTATTGTATTATTTTCTTGGAGAATGCTTAAAGGTCAAAACTGAATAACTGGAAGGAGGCCTCCACATAGCCTGTTAAGGAATACAGAGAACTGACCAAGGATAATGTCCAGTCCTCACCTTCTCATGGTGCACCCTGTTAGGTATCTACCTGGATACTGAATAAACGAGGATGGACTGGCAGTTTAGGATTTAGCCAATGAAATTGCATTCTTATTGGCTTAATCATAATGCAAACTTATGGTACAACATTACAGAATTTCAGGCTGGCTGAGGAGTCACTCAGTTAAACAAGGCTCCTGTTGTTTTCATGAGGGGAACCAGTGTAAACAGCAAAAAGTCAGCTACTGCAACAATTTCCAATCAGCATAGAAGAATTCTAAGATTAGCATAAGATGCATAAATGGAACTAGCAGAAGAATTGGATATTATTATTACGGGTATCTCCATGGAATCAGTAGACTCATCGTGGGAGACCCAAACTAGCAAAACAATATCTGTCATATCTTTTCTTGAATTCATTTACAGACGAAGAACTCACAACTAAGTCAGACAATGAATTCCACTCATTCACCACCTTCCAGGCAAAAAACCTTGTTCTCACACCCTTGTTAATTAACCACACTCTTCTTTAATTTCCAGGAATAAACCTCTTGTTCTTCCATCACTACCAAACAGCTGAAACATTTCCCCTGCATTAATCCTATAAAAACCTTTCAGTAATTTAAATGTTTCTATCATATCCCCTCTTCTCCGCCTATCAACCAACCTCTGCAATCCACAAGCTCTCAATCTATCAATGTAGGGAGCATTTTTTACACCACTCACCAACTTAGTCACTCTCCTCTGAGCCCTCTCCACGAATTCCTCATCTCCAAGGAATCCAGGCGACCAGACCCGAGCACAGTAATCCAAATATGGAAGTATCAACGCTTTATAAAGGGGAATAATAACCTCTTTATCTCTGGATGTCAGTGTGTTCCTCAACAACCAAGTAATTCTATGTGTAATCTTGGACACCTTAGCAATGTGTCCTCTGAACTTCATCTCCCTATCTACCAATACCCCTAAGTCCCTAGCCTCATCAATCTCTTGGAGTACCTTTCCATCAATGTAGTACACAGCTGGTAATCTTTTAATCCCAAAATGCACGACTTTTCCACATTGAACTGACATCCATTATCTTTTGCTCATTTTACCAGCTTATTTAAATCATCCTGCAAACTTTCAACATTAGCTTCATTTTTTATTGCGCTACCCAACTTTGCATCATCAGCAAACAACTGAATATCTCCCTTTAAGCCATTTCCTATATCATTTATATACAAATTAAACAACATTGGTCCAAGCACAGAGCCCTGAGGCACACCACTGGTCACCTGCCTCATTCTGGACTCGGCTCCTCCATACACCACCTTATGGTATCTCTCCCTGAGCCATTCTCCTATCCATATCACCAATTTAGTATCCATTCCCATCTACTCCTGCGTAAAAGTGTTCCATGGGGTATCCTGTCAAAAGCTTTAGCAAAATCCAGAAGTACCACTGTGTAGTCAGTTCCTTTGTCCAACTCAGATGTCATTCTATTATAAAAAGTTAATAGATTGCTAAGCAGGATCTACCTTTAACAAAACCATGTTGGTCTCTATAGAGTATCATATCCTGATTCACCCATTCTTGAATTTTGTCTTTAACCAACTTTTCCAATATTTTTACCACTACTCCTGAGATGGTGATTGGTCTGTAATTAACTACTGCAGTTTTAGAGCCACCTTTATGCAAAGGAACCACTTTGCCTAACTTCCACTCCCTAGGGGCCATACCAGAGTTCAAACTTAAGTTAAATATCCAAGTAAGAGTGGTTGACAATTCCTTTGCACATTCACGCAACACCCGAGCTGATATTCCATCTAAACCTACAGCAGTGTTTGCATTTAAATTTTGCAATATATTAAATACCTCTGATTTCTTAATTTCAATTCTCACATTAGTTATTGCTACAGGTACAGAGATATCCTCACTTGGGTGATAGACTTTTGAAAAGTGATCGCTCAGTAACTCGACTATTATATCTGAATTTGTCACCTAAATACCATCTGCACCCACTAGGTTATCCTTCCTAAGTCATTCTTCCTCTTACTTGCCACATAGCGGAAGAACTCTTTGGGATTACCTTTGATCTCATTGGCTAAGGTCTTCTCATAATCTGATAACCTTCCTAGCTTGAGCATTGTACTGCTCATGGGTGTACTGATCGCATTTCTCCTTGTACATTCTCCATAACATTTTATTTTTTTGCAGATCAAGCTTGATACTACTGCTCATCCATCTAATGCCTACCTTGTTTGTCTTCCTGACCATAGGGACACAATCTGATATTGCTTTCCTCAGATACCCTCTGATTTTATCCCATGCACTGCTGACATCTTTCCCCTGCAATATGTTCTGCCATGGGATGGCTGCACGCTCACTCTGAAGCTGGTTATAATTGCCTAACCTGTAGTTCTGTATATACCCCCTTCTTAACAGAAAAATCCACAGATTTTGCACCCTCCCAAGTCAGTACCACATGATCGCTTTCACCAATTGGAGATAACGAGGACACCTTGCTTATGCATATATCCTCTGAATCAATAATCAGGTCCAACACTCACACCACATGTCCCTTCAGTTATGTGCTGTTTCAAGTAATTGAAACAGCATATAACCTCGGATAAGTACCAGACTGACATGGCAAGCAATATCATGTAGAGTGATGTGGGCAACTGGAACAAATCTTGCTGAACATAGAAAAATTCAACATTAGCACTATCAACATAAGAAGCACCAAGAATTGAACTGAATGTATTATTTCGGTAACACATGATAGGTGTTATCGAATTTAATACAAGATGTTATATTTGCTCATAATAATCAGGAAAGGTAGAGTAGCTATAGTATTTAACACTGATGATGATGATATGTGTATTGCCCAAATCACTCAAGTAGAGGATGTGGGCAAATATCAGATTGGGAAACTTTACAATGAGGCTTATTTGTGCCTATAGACCCACAGAGGGTTCGGCTTAGAAGAAATGGAGGAATGTTTTGAAGCATTAGAGAAGGCAGCTGACAATGAAAAATGAAAGAGTTGGTCATTGTTGAAGATCTAAACAACAGAGTAGGAAATTATTATCAGACATAGAAATGTTTTGAGAAAATTTGGAGAAAAGTGCAAAACTAATATTATTGGTAAGTACGTACTAGATTTCTGTTCAGGACATGAACTAATTATTACTAACAAAATGTGTCAACAAAAAATGTGCACAAAATTCACATGGAGTGAAGATTCAAGAAAGAAGAAAAGTTTACAGCCTATGTTATTGTTGATAGCGATATTTTCTCACTGGTTCATGACAAGAGTATAAAGAGGATTTGAAATTAAAAGTGATCACTATTTAGTATTGAGCAGGAGAAAATTTAATTTTATACTGAAAACAAGAGGGTGTAAGAAAGTTTTAAAACAAATCAAAGTTGAGCAGCTTTCAGAGATGAAGTGTAGATTCAAATACACAAACATTTCAAGAAAAAATGAAAGAGTTTGAAAAAAAAAGAAGAAAACTTTGGATATTCACTAGAAAATACTGAAGAAACCTTGGTTTGATTCAATTAGAGAAGTATGTGGTGAGGTTATCTGCAAGGATAGAAATTTCAAAACTCTGTGGGACTCAGAAAGTTAAATAGGAAGTCAAGGAAAAAAAGAAAGAATATCAGAGTTCTTGGCAAGCAAGTCAGCATGTGATCATAGAGAATACAGAGAAAAATTTAAGACAGCGAACGGGAAGAATTTCATAAGACAGACACACACACACACACACACACACAAAAATATATATATATATATATATATATCTATATATCAGGAAGGTAATAAAATATTCCTGAGGTTATTGAGGAATAAATACAAAGGAAAAAAAGAAAGAATATCAGAGTTCCTGGCAAGCAAGTCAGCATGTCATCGTAGAGAATACAGAGAAAAATGTAAGACAGCAAATGGGAAGAATTTCATAAGACACACACACACACACACACAATATATATATATATATATTAAAGATACCAAGCTATTTTAAACCTGGTTTTACTCCATTTCCCAAATAAGCAAACAGACAATTAAGTCAAGTTTACGCCTGCACATAATGCAAGTCTAGCTGACCCTGCAGGTAGTGCAAGACCAAGGTAACTCATGGTAAAAGTAGAATAAGCTCTGATCACTAATCTTAATATTTACCCATAATGCAAAACACATCTCCTGGAGGAGATGTATGATGCTTTGTATTAAGGGCAAGGGGCCACTACCCAGACCGGTTTTGACCTTTATTGAGGTCTCATCAGTGGGAGCCAGGCTAGAAATACCAAGATTTTAGTAATACAGAGCTTATAAGTATTTTACATTTTGCTGCATTAAACTGATACCCCAATTCTTTTGCCCATCTGTCTAGTTTATTCAAATCCTCTTGCAGGACTGCCACATCTACACTATTACTGATAACCCTTCACATCATCCGTAAACAACTGAATATCCCCTTGCATTCCATATCCAAGGTAAAATACTTTCTACATTTATATCTCCTCCTGAGATTTTTATTTAATAAGGTTAAAACACCTTATGGTAACTTGTTCTGGTAAAATACTTATAAGCTATGTATTACTAAAATTTTGGTATTTCTAGCCTGGCTCCCACTGATGCGACCTCAATAAAGGTCGAAACTGGTCTGGATAGTGGCCCCTTGCCCTTAATACAAAGCATCATACATCTCCTCCAGGAGATGTGTTTTGCATTATGGATAAATATTAAGATTAGTAATCAGAGCTTATTCTACTTTTACCATGAGTTACCTTGGTCTTGCACTATCTGCAGGGTCAGCTAGACTTGCATTATGTGCAGGTGCAAACTTGACTTAATTGTCTGTTTGCTTACTTGGGAAATGGAGTAAAACCAGGTTTAAAATAGCTTGGTATCTTTAATATACTATATACCCAAGGTAAAATACTTTCTACATATATATATATATATATATATATATATATATATATATATATATATATATATTTTTTTTTTTTATGAAGAATTAAATGACTAGAACCGAGATTTAAGTAAAAAGGTTTTAATATAAACACACTACTAGTTTTGTCTGGCAGACAGACAAATCTGTCGAAATGCATATGGAAGAACACATGAGAGACATTACTTACAAGAGATAGCAAGCGAGTGCATTATCAAGTCATATCCTTTTCTCGGCTAATCCTAATGATGATAACCAAAGTCACAAAGTCTGCTGGGAAAAATCTACTAACATCTTCCATTGTAGTGACGAAATAGAGAGAAAAATTGTGGAATCTAGAGAAATCATCTTCAATCCTGTTCATCTAAATAGCAACTTAAGCTACAACCTCCCAGATAACAATGCAACAAACGAAAGAACAGCTTCAAATACAACTACAACGTTTTCATGCTAATTATGTATAAAGACTATCTGTGTTGTTCATAGTCTTTTAACCCTCAATGTTTAGTGTTTTTTCTTTTATAATGTCACCTGAAGAAGGCTGTTACAGGCCGAAACTAGTAGTGTGTTTATATTAAAACCTTTTTACTTAAATCTCAGTTCTAGTCATTTAATTCTTCATAAAACTATGTATGTTAACTGAGTCAATGATCATTCTGCCATATATATATATATATATATATATATATCAGGAAGGTAGTAAAATATTCCTGAGGTTATTGAAAATGCTTAGAACTGGAGGAAAGACTACTGTAAAAGGAATCAGAGATGATGAAGTTAACATAAAAACTGAAGATAATGATATTGTAGATGTTCTAACGCTCTCTCAGGCTGTTCAACTACTCTCCATGCAAAGAAACCACTCCTCACCCTCTTGCTCACAGCTTCTTTTCGTAACTTCCAGGTATGGCCCCTGCCATCGCTCATTCCCACTGTTCCACCAAGCGAAAGAACTCCCGTCTACCCTGTAACTGCCTCTCAACAGTTTAAAAGTGTCGAGCATATCACCTCTCCTTCTTCTATCCACCAATCTCTGCAGTCTACATTCCCTCAGCGATCCTCATAACTAACATTGTACAGTTCTGAAACTGTCTTTGTTATCCGCCTGTGTACCCTTTCCAGAATTAATTTATCTCCTTCAAATCCTGGGGAACTAATTTGAGAACAATAGTCCAAGCATGGTCTGATCACGGTCTTATATAGTGGAATGATAACTCTTTTATCTCTGCAGGTCAGCATCCTTCTCAGTATTGTAGCAATCCTCTTGGTTACCTTCACCACCTTTGCAATATGCTTCTTGAATTTCAGTTTTCTATTGGTCATCACCCCTAGATCTCTTGTCTCCCCTACTTCTTCCAGTATAGCTCCTCCAAACGATTATGACTCCTCCCATCGATGGATCCCAAACTTCAAGGCTTTACATTTTGCTGCATTAAACCGATACCCCAATTCTTTTGTCCATCTGTCTAGTTTATTCAAATCCTCTTGCAGGACTGCCCCATCTGCACTATTACTGATAACCCTTCACATCATCCGTAAACAACTGAATATCCCCTTGCATTCCATTGACAATGTCATTGATATAAAGGTTGAACAATACAGGTCCCGCTACTGAGCTCTATGGAACCCACTTGTAACATTCTGCTTCCTTGATATTGCCCCACCATAGACAACTCTCTGATACCTATCAGATAGCCAATTCTGAATCCATTTGACTAACCTGACATTTATACCCATGTGCTGCAACTTAAATATCAGCTTATCATGTGGCATTCTGTCCAACGCCTTTTGCAAAAAATCCAAAAAAGGCAGTATATGCCTTTCCCTCATCAACTGCTCTTGTCACTTTATTATAAAAGGCAATCATATTACTAAAGCAAGAGCACCCCTTAACAAATCCATGTTGACTCTCACAGATAACATTACCCTCGTCTGCCCAATGCTGTATACAGTCCCTCACTAATTTTTCCAAGACCTTAACAACTACTGATGACACACAAACTGGCCTATAATTAGACACTTCCAGTCTGCTACTGCCCTTATGCAAGGGCACTATATTACCTTCTTTCCATTCCTTGGGTACCTTTCTTGCAGCCAGACTTTTATTGAAGAGCCAGGTCAACGGAGCTGTCAGTTCTTTAACACATTCTCTCAAAACATGTGGTGAAATACCATTCAGTCCCACAGCTTTACTGACATCCAGAGTGCTCAGTATTTGGAACACTCTCCTCTTGCACCTCTAAATCCTGAATCTGCCATATCCTTCTAGTATTAAAACTTACTCCTCCAGGATGAAATACTCCAATAAAGTGCTCATTGAACAACTCCACTATGTCCTTTGCATCAGTCACTGTATTCCCATTTTTATCCCACAGTGTCATTCTTCAACAATCATTTCTCCTCCTACTGGCCACATAGCTAAAAAATTCCCTAGGATTTTCTTTAGATCTTAGTGCCAATCTCTTCTCATATTCCAGTTTTGCCTTCCTCACCATACTAATCACTCTCCAAGCCTGTATCATATATTCTTTGTGTATCTGCCTTCCACCCTTCTCCTTGTAAATTACCAATCTTTCAAAGTAATTACTTTGAAAGATTGCTAAATGAAACAAACAGTGAAATACTCAATGGGAATGTATATGAATACTTGAAGCCCTTGAGAACCTGAAATATGGAGCTGGAGTTATTGATATCCTCATCATGCTTGTCAAGGAATTAGGCTTAGGGTGACCTGTTCCAGCCTTAGAAGTCATCATTGAATCTCTTAAGAGGATGACTTGCTTTTCTTTTTCCTTGTTTTTGATATTAGACTAGAAATGCTTAAATATGGTGGTGTAAGAGTTTCACACTGACTACACTTATTCAGAAGGCCTGATTTGAGGGTCTGATTCCAGATGATTGGAACAGAGCTTTCATATATATGAAAAGGGAAATAAAGCTGAGTGAGTTTGAATTGCAAAGGAATTTCCCTACTGAGTGTTCCTGCTAAAATTTATGCAAATATACTTGACAAGCAGGTGAGAAAAATTATGGAAGGCAATCTTAGAACAACAGGTGAGAAAAATTTCAGGCCAAACTGACATTATCAGCATCAGATTTTCACTTCAAAAATAGTTGAGAAATCATGGGAATATAACACGGATCTGTATTTCATTTTTGAAGATCTGGAAAAGGCATATGAAAAGGTACCAAAAGGAAAGCTCTTTAAAATGCTACAGTTATAAGATATAATTGGAGCGTTATATCAGACAATACATATTTTTTGTATGAGCGGTAAGTTAGAAGTGAACAAAGTACAGGAAGATGGTTTCATGTTAAATCAGGTGTGAGACAAGGTGGTATGTTATCTCCACTGTTATTCATCATCTGTGTGGATCATATTATGAAGAAAAGTAGCATTGAACGTCTTAGCTCTTTACTTTATTCAGGTGATGTTATACTTCTGATTAATTCTAGTATAAGTCCTGAAGGATTCCCTGACTCAGTTGAATAATTTTGGTGTGAAAATCAGCAGTAAAAAGACAAGGCAATAAAAATAGGCAGAAAAATTAAAAACATTAACTACATCCTGAATGGAAAACTTAGAACAGGTAAAACATTTCAAATGTTTAACGAACTTTTTTTTCACTTGGTTATGCTATAAATTAAAGATGCAAAGAAATTATATTCTTGGTTTCATTCTTTATTCAAGTGTAAGCAAACAAAGTTTGTTCATAACTTTAACACTGGGGTCATATTATTTTATGAATGTGAAGTAACTTCATGACTGGGCTACTTGTGTATAGAGGCTGATGAAGCAAACTTCATTTACTTACACTTGAATAAAGGAAACCAAGAAGATAATTACTCTATCTTTAATTTATTGTATAATTGGGTGAAAAAACTTTCAACATCTATCAAAACAATATCAAAAGTCTGGTCTGCCACAACATAGTATTGACACTAAACACAGTATCTGGTGAGATGATGCTCATCTCCTCCATAGAAGCAATAAATATGAATGCCTTTTCAAAAAAAGTTACAAAGCTCTTTTACATTGTTCAAATCTGAATGATTGTCTCTCTCTCTTCTAAAAGTTTGGAAGATTCTCATTTTATGTAACCATCAAAAACTATAGTTTATGATGGTTATTAGTTTTTATATTATTTATTAATATATTAATTTCTAGCATGCAACAACTGTTTTTAATTGGTAAACCGATTGTTGTATCAACATCATCAAATTCCTGACATGTGCAGGGGTGTACAGGATATGATAGTACTACATGAAAAATTTACATCATTACTAACTTCCTATCTACAATTTTCTTTCAAACCAATTTGTTACCTGTCAAGACTCCAACATTATCAGATCTTATATTTCTGTCTTCTAAGGCACTATTGACCATATCAATTCACCTATATCTTGGTCTTCCTCTGGGTCTTTTTCTCTCAAATTGTCAGAGAACACTTGGTTTGCTAATCTTTCTTCTCTCATTCTGTTTAAGTGACCATACCACCTGAGATTAGCTCTGCTAACACATTCCAGGATGCTAATAATGTCAAGTTCTTTCCTAATCCTCAATTTGAATATGATATTGCCATTGATGCTATCTGTTCACACCCCTAATCTTTCTCAGGACTCTCATATCTGCAGTCACAGGTCACTGGTTAAGTGTTTTACTTCTAATCCAGCTCTCAGATCCATAAGTTAAAATTGGTTTATACACTGTATTGTATACAGCTAATTTTGACTAATTTCTCTCTTATTCCATAGAAATTTACATATATTTAGTGTTTTGACTAATTTCTCTCTTATTCCATAGAAATTTATTCAGTTGAGTTCCTAGCATACCAGCTTTGTTGATTCTGTTGTCTATTTCCATATTTAATTTACCATTTTCACTAAAAATTGTGATAAGTAACTAAAATGTTTTACTTGTTCTGTAGGTCCTCCATTCACAATACAGTTGATATTTTCAATGTTTCTGCCTATTTTCTTTGTCTTTTTAATGCTGACCTTCATACCATATCTATTACAACAGTTATTCACTTAGTCAGGGAAGGGAATCTTGTAGCAGATTTATTTAGAAGTATAACATCATCTGCATAAAGCAAAGAGCTGACATTAACATCTCCAATTTTAATATCAGGTATAATACCACTTTCCTTCATATTCTCATCCATATAGATCAGTGCTTCCCAAACTTGTGGATGTAAAGGCCCCTTTGGAAAATAAATATTTCACGGCCCCCGTCGAAAAAAAAAATCGTTATACAAATATATATTATTATAATATTTATTGTATTTATATTCATTACAAAACATACACAGCGAATATTGCAAAAATCAAATGCAAATATTTCATTTTTAGCATCTTTCATACACATTTGACACTGCACACGTAGTCTTAAAACATTTTAAATTTGTTTTCATCATTTCACGACCTCCCTCAACAAAACTGATGGCCTCCAAGGGGGCCACGGCCCATTGTTTGGGCAGCGCTGATATAGATGATGAATAACAAAGCAGATAATGTACATCCTTGTCTGACACCAGATTTAACATTAAACCATCTTCCTATATCAATTCTAACTGCTGACTTACAACTCAAATAAAGACTAAGTATTGCTTGATATAATGCCTCACTGACACCATACAACTGTAGCGTTTTGAATAGCTTCTTTCTTAGTGCCTTGTCATATGCCCTTTCGAGATCTACAAAACTTAAATACAGATCTTTGTTACATTCCCATGATTTCCTCAACTATTTGACATAAATTGAAGATCTGATCCTGACAGCCTCTATTTGGTCTGAATCCAGCTTGTTCTTCACCAAGCTTTTCTTCCACAATACTTCTCAACCGTTTCGCAAGTATACTCGCATAAATCTTACCAGGAACACCTCAGTAAAGAAATACCTCTGTAATTTTCACATTCAGTTTTATTTCCCTTTTTATATATGGGTACTATGAGCGCTCTACTCCAATCATTTGGAATTCGTCCCTCTGTCCTATTTTTATGAACTAGCAGTGCAGACTCTGTAACACTTTTATACCTCCATACTTGAGCATATTTGGTTGAATATCATCTACTCCTGCTGCCTTTCCACATTTCAGGCTTTTGATAGTTTTTTCTACTTCAAGTATTGATATATATTCCTGACTGCATGTCTGGTCAGTGTTTTTGAGCACTGTGCTGTCACTGATTGTTTCATTTAGCAATTTTTCAAAGTAATTACTCCATACATCAAGGATATCTTTTTCTCCAGTTTTCATGTCACCTTTATTATTATTATCCATCATGTTGGAGGCTTAATGGATTTTTTACAACACTCAAAAAGAATTAAAATAGAATTTAATACTTCCTATATTTCGTCCTAGTCACTAGGACATCTACTGGGATTACAAAAACAATTAATGTAACATGCATACACAAATCTTACAATACTAAGCACAACCAAGTAGGTGACACTAAAGTCCTAAACACAACTATGGCCATTCAGGCTTGGCTGACCATGTTTTGGACACCACCCACAGAGTATCATGGAAGAAAACCACCATGCTCCACCACAGCAAATTCAAGAAAGAGAGACTTTTCTTAGAAGCAGCAGCATCAGCTCTCAGAAACCAACCAAATCTTAATAAATATGGTTGCATTAAGCTTCCGAAGATTTGGGAAACACTCATCACCAGAGTTCCCCACCTTATATTCCAGGCCACCTACTACCGCCCTTAGAGGGCACTCTACCTAGATAGGACTTTAGTGTCACCCACGTGGTTTAGCTTAGTATTGTAAGATTTGTTTGTGCATGTTACATTAATTGTTTGTGTAATCCCCGTAGATGTCGTAGTGACTAGGACGAAATATAGGAAGTATTAAATTCTATTTTAATTCTTTTTGGGTGTTATAAAAAATCCATTAAGCCTCCAACATGATGTCTTTACAGCACTTAAGCCTCTACACACGTATTATCATCCAGGCCTCCATGGAGTCAAAAAACTCATCGTGGGAGGTCCTTCCTAAGAAACACAAAGTCTATCAAGACTCATCAAGGGGAGGTCCCCCCTAAGAAACACAGAGTCTATCATACCACTCCTTAAACTTATTTACCGTTCTCACTCTCACCACTCCATCAGGCAATGCATTCCGTGATTCAACTACCTACCATGCAAAGAAACCACTCCTCACTCTCTTGCTCACAATTTCCTTTCGTAACTTCCAGGGATGGCCTCTTGTCATCACTCCTTCCCTCTGTTCAACCAAGCAAAAGTACTCCCCTGTGTCAACCCAGTAACCACCTTTTAACAGTTTAAATTCTCGATCATATCACCTCTCCTTCTTCTATCCACCAAACTCTGCAGTCCACATTCCCTCAGCCAATTCTCATAACTAACATTGTACAGTCCTGAAACCATCTTTGTTATCTGCCTTTGTACCCTTTCCACAGTTAATTTATCCCCTTCAAATCCTGGGGACCAAATCTGAGAACAATAGTCTAAGTATAGTCTGATCAGAGTCTTATACAATGGAATAATAACTCTTTTATATCTGCAGGTCAGCGTCCTTTGCAGCAATCCTCTGTGTTACCTTAACCACCTTTGCAATATGTCTCCCCTGAATTTCAGGTTTCTATCAAACTTCAAGACCTTACATTTTGCTGCATTAAACAGACACCTCCATTCATTTGCCCATCTATCTAGCTTATTCAAATCCTTTTGCATGGCTACCACATCTGCACTATTACTAATAATCCTTCCCAGCTTCGCATCATCCACAAACAACTGAATATCCTCTTGCAGTCAATTGACAATGTCACTGATATAAAGGTTAAACAATATAGTTCCCAGTACTGAGCCCTCTGCCTCCTTGAAAATGCCTCACCATACACAACTCTCTGATACCTATCAGACAACCAATCCTGAATCCAGTTGACCAATCTAAAATCCAGACCCCTGTGCTTCAACTTAAACATCAGCTTATCATGTGGCACCCTGTCAAATGTCTTCGCTAAGTCTAAGAAAATGGCAGTATATTCCTTTCCCTCATCTAATGCTCTCGTAACTTTATTATAAAAGGCTAGCATATTGCTAAAACATGAGCGCCCCATCACAAATCCATGTTGACTCTCACAGATAACATTACCATCATCTGCCCAATGTTTTATACGGTCCCTCACTACTTTCTCCAAGATCTTAACAACTACTGATGACTCACAAACTGGCCTATAATTAGACACTTCCTGTTTGCTAACAGCATTATGCAATGGCACTATCTTACCTTCCTTCCGTTCTATGGGCACCTTTCCTGCAGCCAACTTTCATTGAAAAGCCAGGTCAAAGGCACTGGCAGTTCCCTAGTACATTCTCTCAAAACTTGTGGTGAAATACCATCCAGTCCCACAGCTTTACTGACATCCAGAGTACTCAGTATTTGAAACACATTCTCCTACTGTACCTCTAAACCTCGAACCTGTCCTATCCCTCAAGTATTAAAACTGACTCCTCCAGGATGAAATACTCCAATAAAGTGTTCATTGAACAATTTCACTATGTCCTCTGCATCAGTCACTGTATTACCATTTTTATCCCATAATATCATTTTTCCACAGTCATTTCTCCTCCTCCTACTGGCCACAGAGCTAAAAAATTCCCTAGGATTTTCTTTGCATCTTAGAGCCAATCTCGTCTCATATTCCAGTTTCGCCTTCCTTACCATACTAGTCACAGATAACATTACCATCATCTGCCCAATGTTTTATACGGTCCCTCACTACTTTCTCCAAGATCTTAACAATTACTGATGACTCACAAACTGGCCTATAATTAGACACTTCCTGTTTGCTAACAGCATTATGCAATGGCACTATCTTACCTTCCTTCCGTTCTATTCCTTACCATACTAGTCACTCTTCTGGCCTGTGTCTTATCCTTCATGCACCTTCTCTTCACCTGTCTCCTTATATCTCTTCCAGAGCTTCTTTTTCACATGCAATTCCTGTTTAATATTTTTTTTCATCCACTTTACTCCAAATTGTATCCTCTTCTTCACTCATGGTATACAACTTCCTATTGCTGCTAATAAATATTCTTTCACAATTTCCCATGCACTAATGATACCCCAGCCTTCCAATTCCTTCCTCCATGATACTTCCCCAAGTTGACATCTTAGACTATTATCATCGCCTGCCTTATAATTCCACATACGTGCCCGTCTCTTTGATACTCCTGCATGTCTATTCATTTTCCAAGTCAAAACCATATAGTCACTCTCTTCAACTGGTGGGAGAGATGTCATCTCAGTTATTATCAGCTCTTCTGATGCTATAACCAAATCCAATACTCTTGAACCTCTTGTTCCCTCTATTACATGTTGCCTAAGACATTTGTCCCTTTAGAATTTTAGAAATTCCATTCCCTTATTGCTACATGCATCTTCCTCTCCCCAATTTATACTATTGTAATTAAAATCTCCCATAACAATCATTCTTCTTGCACTTGCCAAGCTCAACTGTCTAAACATCTCCTGGTCCCCACCCTCTGTGCTCCTGGGTCTGTAGCAACACCCCACTAAATATCCTGTCTTGCCTACCTCTACCTCACACCATATGCTCTCAAAATCATTTGTCTCACTTACTTTCAAAGCCTCCACTCTTAGAGGACATAGGTCATCACTTATCATTAGCAGTATCCCACCACCACGCTTTCCCCTCCTATCCTGACGAAAAATGCTATATCCAGCGACTTCTATTCCTGTTATTATATCCCCTTCTGTCATCCACGTCTCACTGATCCAAATAATTTTTGGCCAGGCTGATGCTATCTGTGCCACCAATTCCTCTCCCTTATTCCGGATACTCCTGGCATTAGTATAAAGCTTATAAATGCTGTTATTTCTATGCCCAGTTTTATCCCCTCTAGACTCCACTGGGCTCAGTGTTACCTGATGTCATTCCCCTTCTCCCAAGTAGCCATTCCCACAAGAGTCCACCCCTGCTACCATCCTCCCTGGGACACACTGACTCATTCAGAACAGCAATCTCTCCAGATGCCTTCGTCCTTCCTCATTCAAATGTAAGCGGTCTCTTGCAAAAATTACTCTGTCCTCAAACTCAATCCAAGCATCCTCATATTCCAGTCCTCTCTTGTCACACATTCTATCTATTATGCCAATCAATATTACTGCTCTTCTGCTCAGCTCATCATTATCATACCTAGGCAATACGCACACTATTTTTCCTCTCTCTGTCTTCTTCCGTACAGCCTCAAGCAAAAATCTCATATTTCTTACTGCCTGACTTACATTACCACTCAAGTCATTTGTTCCTACCATCACAATCATCTCATCCACCCTTTCACCTCTCTTAATTGCCATAGCCACCCTTTCTATTGTTCCTCCTGGCAAACACTCCTCATGCATCCTATCGTGAACACCACAGATCATTGAGTCCCCATGCATTATACCTCTTTCCATTCCCTCTCTCTTATTGTTTCCATTTTCTCCTCTTCTTTCATTCCCATACATCTCTCTCATCCCCTCTCCTCTACTGCTCTTATTATCTCTTCTATCATTCCCATTACCTCTTTCTCCTACTGTTTCCATTTTCTCCTTTTCTAGCGCTCCCATACCTCTCTCTCATTCCGTCTCTCCTACCGTTTCCATTCTCTCCTCTTCTAGCATTACCATACCTCTCTCTCATTCCATCTGTCGTACTGTTTCCATTCTCTCCTCTTTGAATACTCCCATACCTCTCTCTCATTCCGTCTGTCCTACTGTTTCCATTTTCTCCTCTTCTATCATTCCCAAAATTTTCTGCTTTCCTATCATTCCCAAAACTCTCTCTATCCCCCTACTCTGATTCGCCTTGCATTTATCTCTTCCATTCTCCTAATCTCATCTTTTATACTTCTCCTCTCATCCACAAGACATTCCATCTCCTCTTTCAGCTCATCTCTCTTCTTCTGCAGGTCAGTCACTCAATCGAAATTCACTCTCCCAAACAAAACCAACTCCTAAACTTTCACAGTCACTCACGCCTTCCACACTATCAACTATTATTTTCTCATTCGTATTTCTTTCTTCATTCTCTCCTATTACACTACTCGTCTTCCTATATTCATTTCCCGTTCCTGGAGCAATAAGGTCGGTTATTGATATATCTAATGCATTTATTTCCTCCCACTGTCTGCACTTTACGCACACACGCATCCTCCTCCTCTTCTCTCACAAGCCACATATCCAATTCCTGAGATGCATACATGCAGCAAGTACTGCATGCCACAAAGTCCCTTATTATATTACTTATAATAGAAGTCGGGGTGCTTAAGGGTCAAAGCTGTATAACTGAGAGGAGACCTCCACATAGCCTCTAAAGGAATGCGGAGAACCGACCAGGGCTTCTGACCTAATGTCCAATCCTCACCTTCTCGTGGTGCACCCTGTTGGGTATCTACTTTGATACTGAACGAACGAGGATGGGCTAGCAATTTGGGATTTAGCCGGCCAAATTGTATTCTTATTGGTTAAACCAAAATAAAAAATGATGGTACAACCTGATAAAATTTCATGGCGGCTGGGTCGTCGCCCGGTTAAACAAGGCCCCTGTTGTTTTCGCCAGGGAATCAGGGTGAACAGCGAAAGTCAGCTACTGGAACAAATCTGAAAACAAACCCCAACACAATCACCAGAGTTAAAGATTGGTACTATCAACGTAAGAAGCCTGAATGGCAAAGAAATGGAGCTAGCTGAGGAATTAGATAAGTACCAGATCGACATAATAGGGGTGACTGAAAAAAAAAAGACCAAAAACTGGTGAGATCTTTCTGAGCAATAAATACAAAATGTTATATTCAGGCAATGACAATCAAGGAAAAGAAGGAGTATCCATAGTATTCAACAAAAAATACGAGGCTAATCTTCTTGAATGGCAGTCAGTCTCAAGTAGAGTAATGTGGGCAAATATGAGAATGGGGAACTGGACAATGAGACTTATTTGTGCCTATGGTCCCACAGAAGGCTCTACTAAGGTAGAAGTGGAGGAATTTTTTGAGGCTTTAGAGAAAGCAACTGACACAATGAAAAAGGAAAAGTTGGTCCTTGTTGGGGATCTAAATAGCAGAGTAGGAAATGATTGTGAGACATACAAAAATATTTTGGGAAAATTTGGAGAAAAGAGCAAAGCTAATAATAATGCCAAATATCTGTTGGATTTCTGCTCAGGACATGGACTGGTTATTACTAACACAATGTTCCAACATAAAAATGTGCAGAAATTCACATGGAGAGAAGAGGCTAGGAATAAGAAAAGTCTCATTGACTATGTTATTGTTGATAGTGATGTTTTTTCCCTGGTGCAGGACACCAGAGTGTACAGAGGATTTGAAATTGGAAGTGATCACTATTTAGTCTTGAGCAGGATAAAATTGAATTTTATATTGAAAAGAATAACATGTAAGAAACTTTTAAAGTGAATAAAAGTTGAGCAGCTCTCAGATGTGAACTTTAGACTAAAATACAGAAAGATTATTGAAGACAAAATGAAAGAGTTTGAGAACAGGAATCAAACCTTGGAGATTCAGTGGCAAACTCTGAAGAAAACATTGATTGATTCTGCCAGAGAGGCATATGGTGAGGTTGTCTGTAAGGATAAAAAAATCAGAACTCTCTGGTGGACACAGGAAGTTAAAGAGGCAGTGAAGGAAAAGAAGAAAGCATACCAAAAGTTCTGTCAAATAAGTCAGCTTGTGCTCTTAGAGAATACAGAGACAAATGCAAGAATGCTATAAACACTGTGTAAAACTAGCTAAACAAAAGTCATGGGAGGACTTTGGCAAGAATATAGAAAATAAATATCAAGAAGGTGGCAAAATATTCTGGAGGGTGCTGAAGAAGCTTAGAAATGGAGGAAAGAGTGCTGTAAAAGGAGTTAGAGATGATAAAGGTGACATGAAAACGGTAGAAAAAGATATTCTTGAAGTATGGAGTAATTACTTTGAAAAACTGCTAAATGAAACAAGCAGTGATGACAGCACAGTGATAAAAAACACTGACCAGGCATGCAGTCAGGAATACATACCCATACTTGAAGTAGAAAAAGCCATCAAAGGCTTGAAATGTGGAAAGGCAGCAGGAGTAGATGATATTCGACCAGAAATGCTGAAGTATGGTGGTATAAAAGTCTTACAGTTGCTGCACAGCATAGTTCAGAAAGCCAGGACAGAGGTACGAATTCCCGATGATTGGAGTAGAGCTCTAATAGTACCCATATATAAAAAGGGAAATAAAACTGAATGTGAGAATTACAGAGGTATTTCCCTACTGAGAATTACAGAGATATTTCCCTACAGGCAAGATCTATGCAAGTATACTTGAGAAACGGTTGAGAAGAATTGTGGAAGAAAAGCTTGGTGAAGAACAAGCTGGATTCAGGCCAAGTAGAGGCTGTCAGGATCAGATCTTCACTTTACGACAAATAGTCGAGAAAGCATGGGAATATAACAAAGATCTGTATTTAAGTTTTGTTGATTTGGAAAAGGTATATGACAAGGTGCCAAGAGAGAAGCTATTCAATATGCTACAGTTATATGGTGTCAATGGGGCATTATATCAAGCAATACTTAGTCTTTATTTGAGTTGTAAGTCAGCAGTTAGAATTGAAGGAAGTACAGGAAGATGGTTTAATGTTAAATCCAGTGTGAGACAAGGATGTATATTATCTCCTCTGTTATTCATTATCTGTATGGATCACATTATGATTAAACCTGATATCGAAATTGGAGATGTTAATGTCAGCTCTTTGCTTTATGCGGATGATGTTATACTTCTAAATAAATCCGTTACAAGTCTGCAAGATTCTCTGACTAAATTGAATAACTGTTGTAATAGATGTGGTATGAAGGTTAGCAATAAAAAGACAAAGACAACGAAAATAGGCGGAATCATTGAAAATGTCAACTGTGCTGTGAATGGAGAACCTGTGGAACAAGTAAAACATTTCAGCTACTTAGGCACGATTTTTACTGAAGATGGTAAATTAAATATAGAAATAGACAACAGAATTAACAAAGCTGGTATGGTGGGAAGTCAACTGAATAAATTCATATGGAATAAGAGAGAAATTAGTCGGAACACTGAATTCGCTGTATACAAGACAGTGTTCAAACCAGTTTTAACTTATGGATCTGAAAGCTGGGTCAGAAGTAAAACACTTGACCAAAGACTGGAGACCGCAGATATGAGAGTCCTGAGAAAGATTAGAGGCGTGAAAAGATATGTGAACAGATCAATGGCAATATCATATTAAAAACGAGGATATTAGAAAAGAACTTGACATTGTCAGCATCCAGGAATGCGTTAGCAGAGCTAATCTCAGGTGGTATGGTCATTTAAATAGAATGGGAGAGAAAAGATTAGCAAAAGAAGTGTTCTCTGCCAGGTTGGCAGGAAAACGACCCAGAGGAAGACCAAGATATCGGTGGATTGATACGGCACAAAGTGCCTTAGACGATAGAAATATAAGATCTGATAATGTTGCAGTCTTGACAAGTAACAGATTGATTTGGAGGAAAATTGTAGATAGGAAGTTAGTAATGATGTAATTTTTTCATGTAGTACTATCATATCCTGTACACCCCTTGAGGGTATACATGACAGGAATTTGATGTTGATGATGATAGAAGTCTTAAATTGTGGAGGACTTCTCCTCTTTTCCTTATCATCTCTGATTCCTTTTACTGCACTCTTTCCCGCATTTCTGAGCTTCAACAACCTCCAGAATATCTTGCCACCTTCTTGATATTTATTTTCTATGTTCTTACCAAAGTCTTCCCATGACTTTTGTTTAGCTAGTTTTACACACTGTTTAGCTTTCA
The DNA here is from genome assembly GCF_054136105.1 of Typopeltis vanoorti. NCBI lineage: Eukaryota > Metazoa > Arthropoda > Arachnida > Uropygi > Thelyphonidae > Typopeltis > Typopeltis vanoorti. The sequence continues at coordinate 65,076,228 of NC_143569.1, forward strand.
TACATATGTCTCTGTATTCTCTATGAGCATAAGCTTACTTATTTGCCAGGAACTTTTGATATGCTTTCTTCTTTTTCTTCACTGCGTCTTTAACTTCCTGTGTCTACCATGGAGTTCTGCTTTTTCTACCCTTGCAGATAACCTCACCACATGCCTCTCTGGCTGAATCAATCAATGTTTTCTTTAGGCCTTGCCACTGAAGCTCCAAAGTTTGGTTCCTGTTCTCAAATTCTTTTATTTTTCTCTGTTTGTGTAGTTTAGTCTGCTGTTCACATCTGAGAGTTGCTCAACTTTTATTTGCTTTAAAACTTTCTTACGTGTTCTTCTTTTCAATATGAAATTGAGTTTTATCCTGCTCAAGATTAAATGGTGATCACTTTCAATTTCAAATCTTCTGTACACTCTAGTGTTTTACACCAGGGAGAAAACATCACTATCAATAATAGCATAGTGAATGAACCTTTTCTTTTTCCATATCTTTTCTCTCCATGTGAATTTATGCACATTTTTATGTTGGAACCTTGTGTTAGTAATAACCAGTCCATGTCCTGAGCAGAGATCCAACATGTATTTGCCATTATTATTAGCTTTGCTCTTTTCTCCAAATTTTCTCAATATATTTTTGTGTCTGACAATCGTTCCTACTCTTCTATTTAGATCCCCAAAAAGGACCACTTTTCCTTTTTCATTGTGTCAGTTGCTTTCTCTAAAGCCTCAAAAAATTCCTCCGCTTCTACCTTTGTAGAACCTTCTGGTTCCTGATTGCCATTCCTGTTGGACCAATGTGGCACAAATAAGTCTCATTGTCCAGTTCTCCATTCTGATATTTGCCCACATCACTCTATTTGAAATTGCCTGCCATTCAAGAAGATTAGCCTCATATTTAGGGTTGAATACTATGGCTACTCCTTCTTTTCCTTGAATGTCATTGCTTGAATATAACATTTTGTAAGTATTGCTCAGAAAGATCTCACCAGTTTTGGTCTTTTTTGTTTCAGTCACCCCTATTATGTCGCTGGTACTTATCCAATTCCATAGCTAACTCCATTTCTTTGCCATTCAGGCTTCTTATTTTGACAGTACCAATCTTGAACACTGACGATGTTGAGTTAGGATGTGTTTTAGGATTTGTTCCAGTAGCTGATGTTTCATTTTTCTCTCTTATTTCCTGACGAAAACAATGTTGGCCTTGTTTAATCAGATGACTCCTCAGGCGGCATAAATTTCTGTCAGGCACCATCATTTTATTTGTGGTTTAAGCCAATAAGCCGATTGTGAGCCCATCATCTTTCATTCAGTATCCAGGTAGATACTGAATGAAAGTTCAGTATCTACCTGGTCCAACTAACATGGTGCACCACAAGATGATGAGGATTGGACATTAGGTCAGAAGTCCTGGTCGATTCTCCACATTCTTTTAAAGGCTATGTGGAGGTCTCCTCTCAATTATACAGCTTTGTTCCCCCACCGATTGTTGCATGTACTGTGTATGCCCGTTTCTTTGATTTGCTTGTTTTTATGTGCACTGGTGATGTACTCTTATTTTTACTTAGAAATATCTGTATTCATTAAAGTTAATTACTGTGGTTATTGTGTAATTTGTTGTTTTCAATATCTATCTCTAATCCAGAGCATTTTAGTAATAAGGTGTGACATCTCTTGTGTACTTGTATATGGAAATATGACTTTCACATTACTTCAATCTTGGTATTACTTCTGGGTTTGGGGGCACCACTGGTTCTTTCCATAATTTTTAAAAACGAATGTTGATAATCATATAACTATCAAAGAAAAGTTTAAATGTCTCAGTCATTTCCCCCCCCCCCCCCCCGCGGTCACCTTATCTTCTGTCCACCAAACTCTGCCGCTTGCATGCCCTCAGTCTGTCCTCATAATCAATATTGTACAGTCCTGATATAATTTTTGTTATCTGTCTCTGCACCCTCTCCAAATTACTTCATTCTTCAAATTCCTGTGATCAGATCTGAGCACAAAAATCCAGATATGGTTAATATCCTTGTAGCAATTCTCTGAGATATCTTCACAACCTTTGCAATATATCCTCTGAACTTTAAAGTTTTATCTGCAATCACTCCAAAATTCCTTTCTTCCAGTATAACTCCATCAGGTGAGTATGAAGCATCCCATCTGTGTATCCCAAATTTTAAAACTTTCCATTTAGTTGCATTAAACTCATATTCCCATTCATTTACCCACCTTTCCAGCTTATTCAAATCTTCTTAAAGAGCCAGAGCATCAGCACTATTACTAATAATCTTTCCAAGCTTAACATCATCTGCAAACAACTGAACATCTCCCTGTAGTCTTGTGACAGTATCATTGATATATAAAATTGAACAGTAATGGTCCCAGTCGAATCCATTGGAAAACAGCACATGTAACATTCTTACTCCTTAATACTGCTCCCACATATAGAACGCTGTCATATATCCATCAGAATACCCAGTCACCAATCCAATCCAATAAGCTCATATCCATAACCATATATTGCAACTTAAAAAACAACTTATGTGGCACCCCGTCAAATACCTTTGAAAAATCCAAAAAAAAAAAAAAAAAAAAAGACTTTGTATGCCTTGCCCTCATCCATTCCCCCTTGTTACTCTGTTATAAAAAGTAACCAGATTACTAAAACAACAGTGCCCTTTAATAAATCCATGCTGGTCTGTATATGAGTTCTTTCCAATTTCTTCAAAATCTTAACAACTACAGAATTAAATACAGTTAGGTCTATAGGTTGATACCTCCATTCTTATGCAATGGCACTATCTTACATAACCCCCTTCCATTTTCCAGGAACCTGTCCCATTGCAAGACTTTCATTAAACAGCCAAGTTAATAGCATGGTCAATTCAACATCACGTTCCCTTAAAACACACGGTAAAATTCCTTTTAGTCCCTCTGCCTTACTGACATTTAGCATACTCAGTATTCAGAATACATTCACTTCTAGTGCTTCACCACTCATTAGCCTTCAAATAATCATTAAATAGCTCAACTATGAGGTAGGTTCCAAAAGTGTCCAGCCTGACAACATTTGTGCCAATTTTAAAACTGCATGTGTGACAGATAGCACCATCTATGAGGAGGTTAATGTACCAGTTTCAGCTCTACTTGCATCATTCAGTTGGAGGCATTCGTTTGACTAATACGAGGCACACTAAGTGGATGTAATGTTAAAAAATTAATTACCATGTGGTGATAGTTTTTCACCAAAGAAGGGCTTTCTCTAGTTTCCTATCCTATTCCTATCAACAGTGATTGGAATGGTTTTTAATGGAAAAGCTTCTCCTTCATATTCCACTGTGAAGGAATGGGCTAAATAGTTTTGCCTAGGAAGAGAGAGCATTGAAGATGATCCTTGTGATGATCGGCCTGTGGAAGTGATGACTGAAGGAAAATATCTCTCTTATTGAAGAGGAACTGCTCAATGACAGACAGCTAAAGATCAACGAATTCTCAGCAAGGTTGTGGCTTTCTATAACAACTGTCTTTTGCATCATTCATGAGAAGCTTCACACGACAAAAGTTAGCGCAAGGTGGGTGCCCCAGCTTCTCTCTTCAATTCAGAAGGAGCATTGTGTGACCCGCAAGTTTTTAGAGCTTTGCCAATGGAATCAGAGAGAAGTGCTGGAATCCATTAGAACTGGGGGTGAAACCATGGCCCTTTATTATGATCCTCTTTCCAAAAGGGTATCCACAGAGTGGCACAAACCAGGCAAAACATGCTGATAAAAGCGAAGGTCATGATAACAATCTTTTGGGACTGCCGAGGAAGTTTCTTGATTGACTTCAAGGAAAGGAATACCACCGTGAATGCAAATGTTATGCTTCACTCCTGCACAAACTGCGTGATGCCATAAAGGAGAATAAATAAGGAATATTGAGTCATGGTGTTTGCCTGCTTCACGACAATGCTACAGTCTATATTGCTAATGTTACAAAGGCTGCAGTGAAGGACTGTGGCTTCCAGGAGATTTAGGCACCCAATCCTACAGCCCAGATCTACCATCCAGTGACTACCATTACCTCTTCTCGAAACTGAAGAAAGACCTTCAAGGAAGAAAATTTGCAGATGACAATGAGGTGAAAGATACAGTTTTAGGTTATTTTGCAGACAAAAGTATAGACTATTTTTTCAAGGGCATAGAAATGTTAATTCAGAGATGTGAAAAAGTGTGTTTGAAGGGAGATTATATTGAAAAATGACACAGTTTTCTTTCTATCACCTTCAAAAGTTAGTCAGGCCGAAAACATGGAACCACCCTCATATATTATATGTATTAGTCACCTGAGTCTCATCTCCATCTAGCGAGGTAATCTGTCCACATTCATTTTTCCTCCTGTTTGCCACATATTGAAAAAACTCCTTGGGATTGTTCTTGGATTGCCGTGCTAGTCTTTCTTCTCATATTCTAATATTTTTCTCCTTACAATACAATAGTAGTCACTTTCCTAGCCTGAGTCTTATATTCCTCATGCAGTTTTTCTTCACCTCTTCCTTTATGTCTTCCATAATCATTTTTTCATCTGCAATTCCTTTAATATATTTCTCTTGTCATCCATTTCATTCAGAATCACTTTATCTTCTTCACTCAACACATACAATCTACCATTGCTGTCAACAATTTTTCTTCCTCCAAATTTTCTTATCCATTGTATTTCTGCAAGCTGGTTGTGAATGATAGTCACCTGCCTTATAATTCCACATAAATTCCTTCAGCCTTGCTAATTCTACATATCTATTCATCTTTCAGTTCAGGACTACATGGTCACTCTCACCAACTGGGAGCAAGTATGACATCTCAGTCACAATCAGATCCTCTGATGCTATGACCAAATACATAACTCCTGATCCTCGTGTTTCCTCCGCCACATGCTGCCTAAGACAGTTGCCCCTCAAAAATCCAAAAATTCAGTTTCCTTATTACTGCAGGCTGTCTTCTCTGCCCTGTTTAGACTGCTATAGTTGAAGTAGTCTCCCAAAATGATTGTTCTCCTTGCACTTACCAAACTACTTTTCCCTAAACATTTCCTGCTCATCACCATCTCTATTCCCTGGTCTGTAGCAACATCCCACTAAATATCTTGTCTTATTAGCATCTATCTCACACCACATACTCTCAAAGCCATTAGTGTTATTTTCACTGTGATTCTCTGCCCTGATACACCACAATTCATCTCTTATCACGAGTGACACTCCACCTCCATGTTTACTTTCCCTATCCCACTGAAATATGCTGTACCCTTGAATTTCTATCATTATTAGAACATCTTCCTCAGTTAACCAAGTGTGACTGATACGAACAATCTTTGGAGAGACTGAATTAGTCAGTGCCACAACTCACTTCCTTTATTCCTAATGCTGCTAGCATTCTTATGATTTAGTCGTTATTACTCCCCTCATACATCACTTGCCTCTATGTTATAGGGTATACCCTCTCATTTCTCAAGCCACTTATTCCCACAAGGCCATCCTTGCTATGTTCCACCCATGCAATTCTTGTTGTCTTGCACAAGACACTCACTTGTGCAGAAAACGTCTCTCCAAATGCTTGCATTCAAATGTAATCCATTTCTTGCATAAAGCTCCCTTCTAATCCTCAAATGTACTCTACACATCCACATATTCCAGACCTCTCTTCCTACATATTCACGCTATCATCTCATTCATTATCACTGCTCTTCTCCTCTGCTCTGCATTATTTCTGCTGCACTATCCTTAACATCAACCTCAAATCTCGCACTAGAAGATTCATGCTGCCGCTCAAGTCATTTGTACCAACTATTACTATCATCTCCTCTACATTTTCACCCCTCTTCACTGCCTTTGCCACACTGTTGTTCTACCAGGCAAGCACTCCTCTGCACTGCCGAAATTTTATTATTATTCAGGCTTCTATGGAATCAAGAGACTCATCGTGGGAGTTCCTTCTTCTGAAACACAAAGTCTATCATACCACTCCTTGAATTCATTGACCGTTCTTGCTCTCACCATTCTCTCAGGCAATGCATTCCTTGGTTCAACCACCCTCCATGCAAAGAAACCACTCCTCACCCTCTTGCTCACAGCTTCCTTTTATAGCTTCCAGGGATGTCCTCTTGTCATTGCTCCTTCCTGCTGTTCCACCAAACGAAAGAACTCCCCAATGTCCACCGTGTAATTCCTCTCAACAGTTTAAAAGTCTCGATCATATCACCTCTCCTTCTTCTATCCACCAAACTCTGCAGTCCACATTTGCTCAGCCGATCCTCATAACTGATATTGTACAGTCCTGAAACCATCTTTGTTATCTACCTCTGTACCCTTTCCGCAGTTAATTTATCCTTCTAATCCTGGGGAACCAATTTGAGAACAGTAGTCAGAGTGTGGTCTGATCAGGGTCTTGTACAACAGAATGATAACTCTCTTATCTTTTACAGGTCAGCATCCTTCTCAGTATTGCAGCAGTCTTCTGGGTTACCTTCACCACCTTTGCAATATGGTCCCTGAATTTCAGTTTTCTATCACCAGCAGCTCCTCCAATCGAGTATGCAGCCTCCCATCAATGGATCCCAACCTCCAAGACTTTACATTTTGCTGCATTAAACCGATACCCCCGTTCATTTGCCCATCTGTCTAGTTTATTCAAATCCTCTTTCAGGGCTGCCACATCTATGCTATTACTGATAACACTTCCCAGCTTCACATCATCCGCAAACAACTGAATATCCCCTTCCAATCCTTTGACAATGTCATTAATATAAAGGTTGAACAATACAGGTCCCAGTACTGAGCCTTGTGGAACCCCACTTATAACCTTCTGCTTCCTTGATATTGCCCCACCATACACAACTCTCTGATGCCTATCATACAGCCAATCCATTTGAAATACTCCAATAAAGTGCTCATTGAACTACTCCACTATGTCATCTGCATCAGTCACTCTATTCCCTTTTTTATCCCACACTGTCATTCTTCCACCATCATTTCTCCTCCTACTGGCCACATAGCTAAAAAATTCTTTGTATTTTCTTTGGATCTTAATGCCAATCTCTTCTCATATTCCAGTTTTGCTTTCCTCACCATAGTAGTCACTCTCCTGGCCTGTCTTATATTCTTCGAGCATCTGCTCTCCCCTCCTCTCCTCTCCTTATATCTCTTCCATAACTTTTTCACCTGCAGTTCCTGTTTGATTATTGTTTGTCAACCACTTTACACCAAATTGTGTCCTCTTCTTCACTCGTGGAATACAGCTTGCCTATTGCTGCTAACAAATATTCCGTCACAATTTCCCAAGCACTAATGATATCCTGGCCATATAATTCTGCCCTCCATGGAACTGACCCTAGTTGATACCTAAGACTATTATAGTCACCTGCCTTATAATTCCACATATGTTCCCCTTTCTTTGATACTCCTGCATGTCTATTCATCTTCCAAGTCAAAAACACATGGTCACTCTCTCCAACTTTTGGGAGAGAGAGAGATGTCATCTCACTTATTATCAGCTCTTCTGATGCTGTGACCAAATCCAAAACTCTTGAACCTCTTGTTCCCTCTATTACATGTTGCCTAAGACATTTGTCCTTCAAGAATTCTAGAAATTCCATTTCCTTATTACTACATGCATTTTCATCTAACCAGCTTATACTGCTGTAGTTAAAATCTCCCATAACAATCATACTTCTTGCACTTGCCAAACTCAACTGCCTAACATCACCTGCTCCCCACCCTCTGTGCTTCTTGGTTTGTATCAACAACCTACTAAATATTCTGTCTTGGCCACTTCTACCTCACACCATATGCTTTCAAAACCATCAGTGTCACTGCCTTCCAAAGCCTCCACTCTTAGAGGACATAAGTCATCACTTATGATAAGCAGTACTCCACCATCACATTTTCCTTTCCTATCCTGCCGAAAAATGCTATACCCTGCTACTTTAATTCCTGTTATGTCATCTTTTGTCAACCATGTCTCCGAGATCCCAATAATTTTTGGGCAGGCTGATGCTATCAGCACCACCAATTCATCTCCTTTATTTCTGATACTTCTGGCATTCATATAAAGCATAAAGATGTTACTGCTTTTTTACCTATCATTATCTCCCCCCAAACACCCATTCTCACAAGAGGCTACCCTTGTTACCATCCACCCTGGGATTTCGTTTCATGCATTGACACTCCGACTCGTTCAGAAAACAGCAATCTCTCCAGATGCCTTTGTCCTTCCTCATTCAAATACAAGTGGTCTCTTGCATACAGTTCTCTTGTGTCTTCAAATGCCCTCCAAGCATCCAAATATTCCAGTCCTCTCTTCTGACACATTTTGGCTATTATGCTATTCAGTATTACTGCTCTTCTGCTCAGTTCATCACTGTCATACCTGGGAAACGCACACAATCTTTCCTCTCTGTGTTTTCTTTTGTACAACCTCAAGCAAGAATGTCAGATCTCTCGCCGCCTGATTTTCATTGCTTCTCAAGTCATTTGTACTCACCATCACGATCAATTCGTCCATCCTTTTACCCCTCTTAATTATCATAGCCACACTTTCTGTCATCCCGCCAGGCAAATGCTCCTCTAGCATCCTGTCTTGCACACCACGGATCATCAAGTCTCCATACATCACAGCTCTTACCACTGTGTTCCTTGATTGCTCACCTGCAACCTTCACTCTCTCTCTCCTCTAACCCTTTCTCTCTGTGTTCTCCTACTTACCTACTGTCCTGGCATCGCTCTATTCCTGGTTCCCACACTTCCTCACATTTTTATAATTTCCTCTCTTTGACTGTTTCCATTCTCTCCTCTTTTATCATTCCCATAACACTCTCTCATTCCCTCTCTTCTACTGTTTCTGTTCTCTCCTCTTCTATCATTCCCATGTCTCTCTCTCTCTTATTCCCTCTCTTCTACTGCTCGTATTCTCTCCTCTTCTATCATTCCCAACTCTCTCTCACTCCTACTCTGATTTGCCTTGCATTCATCTCGTTCCAGAGACATTTCAGCTGATCTCTCTCTCTCTCTGCAAGTCAGTCACTCCTTACTCACCATTCATTTACCCAATCAAGACCATCTCCGAAAACTTTACAGTCATTCAAGCCTTCCACACTCCCAACTCTTATTTTTTCATTCATATTTCGCTCGTCATTCTCTCCTATCACACTACTTGTCTCCTGACATTCATTTCCTATCCCTGATACAACTAGGTCAGTTATCAAAATATCTAATTCATTAAATTCCTCCCATTGGCTACATTTTGCACATATATGCTCTCCCCCCCCCCTCTCACTTGCCACATATCCAACTCCAGGGACACATACATACTGCAAGCACTGCATGCCATAAAATCCTTTATTATATTACGCAAAATATCGTTCTTAAATGGCAGAGGACTTGGTGACTGTTGGAACGTACATTCTAGTTTCGAATCCGCCATTTTGTTGGAACGTACTCTTATTAATAAAATCTATTAATTGCCAATTGATCACTAATACAAATATAGAGAAATTTATATTTATACTATGCCGCCCTATATTTAGATTAGTCTATATAAAATAGTAGAATCAATTTTCAATTAAATTAGCAGTCTCCTTACTCATTCAGGCCGAATTCAATAATTTTCATTTGAGGCTCCCGCTAGATTTGAATTAGCTAGCGGGATAATTTATGAACGGTGCAATAAAAAAGAATCGGGCAAACACACTATTGAAATTAATAAAACAAAACATTTAATATAAGGTTATATGATAAATACATGAATTCCACTTCTAAAATGAGACATTACAATTAAGTTAGTACATCGGGTCAAATCATTCATATTAATTCAGTCTTCAAAATCTTCACATACAAGTTTCACAGTTTTCTCAATTACAAGATTCCTTGCTCAGATTAATACAACAGAATTTCTTGTTTAATAAGTTTGCTCATATTTTTCAGTTATACTCCACACTTAACTCTCAGCTGGCACTTATCATATCATTAAACACGGCAAATATTATTTCAAGGCAAATTATTTCTAACTTCTAACTTCGGCGATATGCTACAGTAAATGTTAGAATGAGCAAAATGGAACTATCACTCAAGTCTTCATACACAGAAACAAATAAAATATGACTGTCATTACCGGAATTAATTTTCAGCACGTCAGATTTGATGCGAGTACATCTTCAAATTATATTTATTACACCTATGGAACACATTTAAAAGGAATTCTTCAAGGTCATAACTAGACTATTATTTGTCGCGCTCCACAATTCTCGACAGCAACTATAGGGCAGATTGATATCCTTGTTTACTACTTCACAACAAATTAAGCTCCGTACAATTCTTCCTAAAAGCAATATAGAAATAAGTAGTAATTCTAAGCTAACTGGATCTATTCTGAATCCTTCATTAACCTTCCAGTCCTTTAATTATCCAATTGCGGCACCTAATTCCTATTAATGCCACTGCTGACTTTACTTTCAGCTATCTATAAGTTTTCACTTCGTCTTAGCACACTTTTAAATACTACTCTCTTGAATTCCTGCCCTTCAGTCCTTTTCATTTACTTTCACCCCCTTCTTATATCCTTCCTTTTTTCTATTTCAAAAAACTCTCCCCTCTTTCTTTTCTCTAATATTACCACCCATATATTTTTTCTTCTCTCCTCGTTATCGAAGCTCACGGTCCATCCATGCGCGTTCCATTTTATTTCTCTCTCCATGGCAATGAACAAAAGCGTAAACATTCGCGTTAATGTTACATAAGGCTATACTTTTACATTGAGTAATGAAAAACATTAATAAAATATTAGTTACTTAATTTTCTCTTTCATTTCATTTACAATTAATAATAATAAAATATATGTTACAGTATATATATAAGGTACATTAAATTATATGCATATAATTTCTCATAATATTATTGAAGGAATAAAGTAAATAAGATAAATGATATTTATCACTGGGTCCTTCCAATAGTAAAATATACATTAAAATTATTTAATCAAATAATAGCTGATGAAATTCAAGAATAATACATGAAAAATAATTCTTAAGCAAGGGATTAACAAATAATTTTTAAACAAGTCATGCTTAATATATGATAGGTTATGTTAAATGTGAATGAAGAACAAAATATATATAAAAATTTCATTCACAGTTTAACAAAGGTTCACCCTTTCTCTGAAAAATTTTTCACACAAGTTCCTTCAGTGGAGGATTTAAGTCTTACACTTTTTCCTATAGGTCTTAAATAACTCTTAAATAGTGTTCTTTTGGAGTAGAAATCATGTTCTCTATCACTAGAATTGAGTTTTAGTTGTCTCACAACTTGGTGATTTGTTCCATTATGTAGATTGGTTACCTTAGTAACATTAACTTCAACTGTTAGTTTATTTTTAGTGGCAACTTCTGATTCAGGTTTGGGTACTGCTTGTTGTGATGGTTTGTCGGTGACAAATTGTGTCTCAGGCTGATTGTGCACATCAGAATTAGTATCACTATCCCTCACAGTTGGTTCAGTTATAAACAGCTCTAGCTTATCTGGAGCAATTTTTTTATCAGGCATACAAAATCCTTCTCTCTGTCTCATTGTCTTATCATACACATAATTACTACATCTCTTGATGTTTCTCTTTCTGTTCATTAAAGATACTTCCTTTCTAGAGAAGTTACAGGAAAATTGATACTTTTTCAAGAAATTTGTCCCTAGTATAATGTGGGAGTTTATGTTAGAGGTTGAGGGTATAACAAGCAAATCTTGCCAGACATTTAATTTAAATTCAGGTAAGTAGATTCTAGCATGAACTTTTTCATATGCTACAAAATTAGAATCTGAAAGAGAAGTAATTCTTACAGGTCGTCTAAGTTTGGCAATATTATCTCTTAATTTATGTCTTATACCTTGGATATAGTCCTTTCTAATAGTTGAAGCATTGCATCCTGTATCTAATAAAATATCACATTCATAACCTAGGATTTCTCCCTTAATTCTCATCAGTTGTTCATTAGATCCTTGGTGTATCTGCATCCTATCATATCCTCGGTGGGGTTTGTGTCCATACTTTGAATCCCAGCTTTTGTTAGAGTAGTTTCTTTTGTTAAGAAAACAATCTCTAGCAAGGTGTCCAACTTTTTTGCAATTATAGCATTTGGGAGGATCTCTATGTTCTCTCTTCATCTGAGGTTGAGACATAAATGATATTTGTTGTTTAATATTTTTCATTTCTTGTACTAATTCACTCAAATTTGTTAAAATAGGTTGATTTTGCTTTTCTACTTCCAATTTAATTCTTTTATCAACCTTATCTGTTGTGGGGTTTTGGTCTTCCTTAGATTGTAGAGTGAATGTTGCCAATTGCTTCATCACTTTATTAAGACTATCCATAATAGGTTGATTTAATTTCTGAACTTCCTGGTGAATTAAGCTCTGTACATCTTTCATTAAATTCTTGTTGGTTTGATCCTCATTCACAGTCATGTGACTAACACTAATAGGATTTGCATCAGTATCTTTTCTTTTCTCTTCTTCCTTACTATTCTTCCCTGCAACTTTAGACTGGTCCAAGGGAATACTAATTTTATCCACAACATTGACAAAAGCTGTATTGGATGAGGGATAAATGTCACCAATCATTTGCTCCTTTTCTTTGACAGCTTTCAGGCATTCTTCTAGTGTGGTGATCTTCTTTTTATAAGCTGTTTCTCTGAGTTCTGGCTTAACACCTTGACGAAATTGCTGATAGACCGCCCAATCCAAATGAGGTTTATCTGCATTGCATACATTTAGACTGTTAGAAAGAGTTATCAGGCTATTGTAGAAATCGATAACATTCTCCTTATCTTTCTGTGTAATCTTTTGTAACTTCCATAGATTAGGTCCTACACTTCTCAGTTACAGAATTGAGATAGTAAAGTCTCTTTAAATTTTGAATATTCAAATGTTTCCCTAAGTATTGGAGATGAATATAATTCTTTGCTTTACCTATTAATTTATTTCTAAGCAACATTAGTAACTGAAAGTCAGTCCAATTTGCCTTTTCTCTGAGTTTTTTCTCAACATAAGTAAAATATGATAACACATCATCTGATTCCTCTCCTGAAAATTGGGGAATTAACTGTTGGGGGTTCACCATTTAAAAAAAATTCATCATCTTCCATTTTCGAGCTGGATGTAACAGCCATAGTAATTAATGAATTACTAATTAAATTAATACAATTTTTACCTTAAAACAAACTTTTTTCTTTGCCTGACTCTAGTTCATAACCAGTTCACTGTGATTTACTTATTTTACTTTTAAGATTTCAGGGATTATTTCTATGACTATTATCACAAAGCTAAATTCAATTTCTTAATTTATATTAGTTAAATCACATCCTGTCGACTGCGCCATTTTTGTTGGATCCTACTTCGTCTTAATCTGTACCTTGGATCCGACATGTTATTTACTACGATGTTCTTAACCTAAAAATAGTTGCTAGTTGGTTTCTAATTCAAATATAGAGAAAATTTATATTTAAAGACTGTGCCACTCTATATCTGAATTAGTTCAAGAATTGAAGAAAAATCAACCCTCAACTATTTCTCCTTAATATATATACTGGCCGAGTATATTTGACTTACTTAATTTACCCGCTTTGGTTCAAATATTTTATGAATGGTGCAGTAAAAGAGATTCAGGCAAAATACAACTTTTGATTAACAAAAACAAACATTTAATATAAGCTATATAACACATACATAAATTTTACTTCTAATTTTTAAACAATAGAAATAAGTCAAACATTAAGTCAAGTTAATTACATTAGCACAATCTTCCAAATCTTCTCATACACCTTCTTAGCTTCTTGGTTATAAAGTTTTTACACTTAAATGAATATAACTGAACATCCAATCTAATTAGTTTTCACAGATTTCTCAGTCATGCTATAAGTTCAAAATATCGCAGGCACTAATAGTTGAAAATATCTCTCTAACAATTCTTAACTTCAACTCTCAATCACGAAGAGTTTCCACAGTTGAGGTTAGGTTAAGCGTAGCGTAATTAACACTCAATTCTTCAAGCATTGAAATAATACACTAAGATAGTCCTTACCGGAAATAGTTCCTAGTACATCAAATACGTTGTGAGCAAACTTTTAAATTATTTTTATTTCACTTAAGAACATGTC